>NW_003314300.1:619934-741928 GCF_000143415.4 Selaginella moellendorffii | reverse complement strand
AAAAATGCGTGAACCTATTTTTCCTAAAAAAAAGGAAAAGAAAAACAAAATACAAAACTCACTCGGCTCTGTACAATGCAAAAGTAGCACCCCAAAGCACTCATTTTTCCAAAATGTGAGCTTTTGCACCATCTCACACGTCCACTAGAAGAATGTAAGAACTTAGCACAGGATTCCGATCATCACAAACAAGACATTTTGTTTGCATGAGGAAACCAAAGAAACCTCTACAAATTCCTTCAGATATTCGCTACTAGTGTTGAGGGTTTGATGCAAGAAATGCACACCACGAGAAGCTTGAGACCTTTCTCTTCGGCAAACTTTCGCAAGAAGCTAGTGACGAGCTTGCCAAGTTTTTTGAATGTAGAAAGTATCCAGGCACAATGCTGGGATGTTTTCCACTTCTGCTTGATGCTTCTCGTGTTCCTTTAAAAATCAAATCCTGGCAGACCCTTAAGAAGATTTAGATGTAGACGATACAAGCCTCAACTTACCTCCACATCGAAAACAAATTGATTTTGGCCAAAGTTTACACAGACCTGCAAATACATCTCAGAAAAGTTAATTGAAGGTTAAAGTTCCAGATGTAGTGGAACCTTCACATCCTTGGATTCCCCCCTACTAGTTTGCTGTTCTTCCTGCGGCAAGACAAACACCATGACAGAGGAATTAGCAAAGCAAAACTTTCATGGAAAAGCTTGTAGCTTATACCAGCAGCAACAGTATCATTGTGAAGGTCACGTTTAATTTCTTGCTCTTTGGACCGTAGTAGAGCTCCCATCTAGAAAAGTAAAACACAAATGAAAGAAGATTTCTTTCTCTATGAACTCGCCCAGGCTGAAGACTCCATCTTAAAGTTTTGATCTGTGAATCCTGTATACATCGGTCCTCTTCTTCTTTTTCTTCGTGGAGAAGAACTTCCCAAAATTCTTGAAGTTATGGAAATTTCGCTTTCCTCACAGACTACAATGACTATCTGTGAGCTCTCGTTTGATTCTCTCGGGGTTTCATCTCTAGTCTTAAGATCATAGTTGAGGAAAAGTGATAAAAAGAAAAGCTTACAGAAAAAAATTGTCCATCTTAGAATGGGAAGGCTGAACATAGACCATTGGCCTTTATGATCACCAATAAAATCATAAGTCAAAGACAATAAGCAACTTCTTGACCAGCGAGCCCCTTCTCCAGCACGAGAAATAGAGGCCCACTACTACACGAATGGCTGGGCGACGCCGCATATGCCCGCGCGAGCGAGTTCCAGCTCCCGGAATCCTGGCGCCCATGGAATCGAACAGCTCCTTTGCTGCCGCGCGAGCGTGGAATCCACGACCTGGAACATCTCGTCGACCAGCCCGTTTCTCGCCTACGTAATCAGCAGCAATCTCCACCCCAGGGCCTTCTTTGTAGATCTCGCTCACTTCCGCCACCTTGCCGTAGCGAGTGTAGGCTGCCACCACGACGACTTTGCTCGAGGGCGAGAAGAATAAACGCCCCTGGCCTCCTCCAAATGCCCGTTGTTCATATAGGCCTTCAAGATTGCCCGGAATGCCTCGTTCCGTCAAAGACTTGGCGGCAGGCTTCCTCCACGCCACCCAACTTTCCAAATGCCCGGGCTGTCACGTTCTTGAGTTCCCAGTTGTCTGGGGTGTGGGTTTGCTTGCAGATGATCACGCATATCTGCCTCACCTCAAGCAATTTCTCGGCCTCCAGGAGCCGAGTGTCTCTACCTCGGCCTCTGGGTTTCCATACAACCTGCGTAGACGAATTGCTGTGCTGCATATCTGCCCCTCCTCCATGAGGTTCCCATCTTCTTACGGAAGATCCCATAGCTCAAGAAACTTTCGAAGCAAAAACGAAAGATGTCGATCATGAAAGATTTTCAAAAAACGAGCAAAACAAAACCAACGCATAGCTTTGTTTCGCCGGCCGTGGGGCTCGAACCCACGACCACAAGGTTAAGAGCCTTGCGCTCTACCAGCTGAGCTAGGCCGGCTCTTGACGTGACAAGCTGACGAAACTTCTATCTTTGAAGAACTTACATTTTACCATGAAGAAAATCACCTTTTACTCGACAGGCGAATCTTTTCTGTTCTCCGCAATTCATAAAACGCGCGCCTAGAGGAAGAGCGGGTTTTCTATCGATCCACAGCAAAGGCCAGATGATTTCGGTCGATCCGGGTGAGCGCCGCCGCACAGGCATGAGAGGCAGCCAATGGAAGCTTGGCGCTAGAACGACCGCATGCGCTCGGCGCTCCTGTGCTGGGTCAATCCTACATGTTCGGTAGATCCATGCCAAGGATCTCGTTTCATCTGGGCTCCAAGGATCCAATGGTCTCTTTCGTTTTTCAAGTTGTGTGGGGAACAATTTTTTTTTTTGCTTATGGCAGTGGCAAAACCTATACAGATACTCGACAGGGAGTTTTTATACATGGGAATTTACGAATTTATACATGGGAAACAAATCAACGACTTGCTTGCTCCTGAAGCTTCGGATACATGAAAATTCCGTGATGTTTGATCTAGACTTCACTGAAAAGAGAAGAGATTGTGAGCAGTCAGGTAATATTTGTAACAGGTAATTGAAAGCAGGGACAAAAGAAACGACGGTCGAGACGATTGCATTACCTTCTTAAAAATCGATTTTTGGTAACCTGTTTGTTTTTCAAAGACTACGGTAGATCTTGCAGGCTCGGAGGGTATTACGGAGCTGCTGGTGTTCGTCTCGAAAAAGGAACGCACGTTAGCAAATCCTTGATGACGCTCCAAGATCTACCAGGGACAATGTAGCACTCAAGGATCGGAGCTACATCGTCTCATCATCCAGGTGAGATTTTCCATCGTCTCGTAGCTGATAAATCCTCCAGGTGAGATTTTCCAAGCTGTGAACTTTTCCAAGCTAGATTTCTAATTTTCTTTCGTTGCCCGTCCTCATCTCCAAGGATTTCCAAGTAAGCTTGTGATTTTCTCACTCGAAAGGGATTTGTAGAGAAACCTTGACAAGCGTGTTGTAAAAAGACGATCAGCGCTTGCTCGTTGTCCCCGGCCTCGAGATATCCATTGATCAAGGTGTTATACGAGACAACAGCGAGCTCCACTCCTGCCTCTGCTGACATGAGCTCCCAGAGTTGCTCTGCTCGCTCCAAGTTGCGCAAGCGTTGAAGTGGTTGTTCTATGTTTGTGAGGTTTTCTGTTTTCTCTGGTCGAGTCTTCTCTTTCAGCAGTCACAACAGGGAGAGTTTCAAGTTTTTCTTTCCTTGAGGCAAGTTTTTCTCCTACTGTTGAAGCAGCCTCTTTCCTTTCAGTGCAGCCGGAACCAGTAGTCGCTATGTTTCGTGAGCTTTGTCTCATCGACAGCAGTCATTGGTAAGCTTCTCGTCAACACGCTTTCCATCTTTCTCTGCAGATCATTCCTCTCTCCGCAACGCACTGGCAAACCTAGCGAGCTGAGCGTCACCAACACACTGCGCTCCAGACTTTAACAGGTGGGTGATATTCCAGCTCCAGCATCGTCCTTAGCACTCCCAGCACTAAATCGTATTGCAACGCAAACGAGCTCAGACACTCGTCTCTTCCCACACGCACTCTATCCGGTAAGACACCCAGCTTCTTGGTCATCGTCTCGAACTTCAACTTGAGTTTTCCACTGCGTGGCGTTGTTTCTCTCGATCCAACTCGTTGTCTATCGTCGCATTTAGAGTCGAAGAACAAAATCCTCCTAAGTTTCAGACATTGGATTTCGCTTAGAAGACACGTCAGCATCCGCTTATCAGGTGCTGGGCTAGGCACCCTCAGACAAATCTTAAAACAAAGAAAGGCACTACAAAATTAAAACTGCACTAGCAACGATCTCCAGAGAAGATGAGAAGATGAAGGGGTTGCCAAATGTAAGTCCCACTGGAACTCCATAGTCGACCACCATTGATGAGAAGTAGAAGAGAGCACTCGCCCCCTGCCTGGGCTGCACGTCAAGGGGATGCTCACCAAAGCAATGCTGTCCAGGGCAATTCCTTGTAGCTGCATCTCAAGGAACAGCACTCGAGCAGAGCATAATTGAGTTCCAGGAAACCACTATCCTAGAACACTTGGTCGGCTTGGTTGAAGTTGCTAAGCTTAGTGTACAGGTTGATGAAGTCATTCTTGCTAACGTCATCTCGGAAAACCTACACTTCTGCTGTCAGTGGTTTGATCACCTTCCGAGCGTTGGAGTGTAGAATGAACACGCATATACGAAAAACACTTTGCACACTTGGTTATTGAAACCCTAAGACTATATTCCTCCATTTATGCCTATGGTGATTCTGCCAACACTTCCCTCATCTGATCTTGGAGATTGAATCAAATAATCACTTTTGTTCCTCCCATAATGTATTGGATTTAGAATGGACTACAAGCATGCCATATTACCATTATAGATGTTTGTTGGTGCTTGAATTTCAAGACTGATGTCTCTAAATCTAGAGTCCTTTGATAGCTTCTGTCACTCAGCTTCACATATTGAGAATGCCACTCTGCATTGTTTCTGACTGTGCCAGGAACAACACAATTAGAAAACTTAAGAAAAATCTACCCAGTTGTAGATCACCTATCATCTAAATTTCCTCTTAAGTCTGCATCCACCATTCCATATGGTAGTAGCATCCCATATCTAATATCTTCTAGTTGGGTTCCGGTTAAACAATATATAGATCACTTAAGTTCTCGTCTCGGTAAACTGCGTCAGCGACGAAGAATGGAGCCAAGCCTTTCATCCCTCAGGTCTCAGACCGCGATGATCACTGCCCTCTCCCGCGCTGGCCACTTGGATCGCGCAAAGGATCTCTTCGATCGAATGCCCGAGCACGATCTTGTGTCGTGGAACGCGATGCTTGCCGCATTTGCCGAGCACGGGCATCTGCGCGACGCCCAGGATCTCTTCCAGGCGATGCGCGAGAGGAATCTGATCTCCTGGTCGACGCTGCTGTGCTGCCTGGCGCGAGCCCAGGGCGCCGCCGATGCCAAGCGCGTCTTCGATTCCATGCCCGAGCACTGCCTCGTGTCCAGCACCGCGATGCTGCGAGAATTCGCCCAGTCCGGCCACGCCGCCGCCGCCTGGGAGCTCTTTGATTCCCTGCCCGAGCGCGACATCGTGTGCTGGACCGCGATGATCATTTGCGGCGATCATCCGGGGATCCTGGAGAAATCGCGGCGCGCCTTTGAATCCATGCCGGAGCGAAATGTCGTCTCCTGGAATGCGATGCTCGCGGCGGCTGCTCGATCCGGCTGCGTCGACGAGGCCGAGTACCTGTTTAGATCCATGCCGCGGCGTGACATCGTCTCCTTCACGATCCTCCTGGAAGCCCTGGCTACCGCCGGGCACCTGCGCGACGCAAGAACCCTAATTTCCAAAATGCCAGAGCAAAACATCTTCTCATCAACGGCCGCGATAGTCGCGTATGCCCGGGAAGGGCATCTCGAGGATGCCGAAAGCATATTCTCTTCCATGCTGGAGAGAAACGTTGTGGCACACACTGCAATGCTCAACGCTTACAGCTTAGCTGGGCGCGTAGAGCAAGCCAAACGAATATTCGACTCTTGCCTGGAGGAAAATGCCATATCTAGAAATGCTATGCTTGCAGCATATGCCTCAAATGGGCATCTAGAAGATGCTCTTTGCCTGAGCGATGGGAATCTCATCGCCCAAAACGCGCTACTCGCGGCATATACCAATAACCATCACTCCGATTGTGCAAGAGATACCTTTAAAAAAATGAAGGAAAGAGATGTTTACACGTGGACGACAGCGATTCACGCATTTTCCCAGGAAGGGCATCTTGCCGACGCTAAGCTCGCGTTTGATAGAATGGAGGAAAGGAATCTCGTCTCCTGGATAGCTATGCTGACGGCATATTCTCGGAACGGGCATATTCGAGAGGCGAAAACCCTGTTCTTGCGGATGCCTGGCCACAATGTGGATTCCTGGAACGCAATGCTGGCGGCGCTCCTCCACGGCGGGGGATCTCTCGACGCGATCGATCTCTTCTTCGCGCTCCCAGCGATGGCTATCGATCCCAGCGACACTTCCTTCAGCTGCGTCCTCGCGGCGTGCAGCCGGGTTGGAGATTTCAGTCGCGCCAGGGCGTGCTTCCGGTCGATGAGCGTGGATTACGCGCTCCAGCCGACGAGGCAGCACCACTGCTGCGTGATCGATGCGCTGGGCCGCGCGAAATACGTCGCGAGCGCGAGGGATCTGCTGGAGAGCATGCCGTTTGTGCCGGATCCACTGGATTGGCGGTGTCTGGCAGGCGCGATTGCGATAATCTAAGGATCCAGGTGCCTGGCAGGCGCGATTGCGATGATCTAAGGCTCTGGGAAATCTCAGGGAGGAGAGTTTAGGGTTCTATCGAAATTAGGTCCGTGGCGATGGCGTCCATGGCGCCGGACACGCAGCAAGAGCTCTTCTCGGAGCCGGAGTTCGAGGGCGACGAAGGTCAGATCATGTCCGCCATAGTCGTCGACCCGGAGCCATTCGTCTCCACGCAGTTCTACACATTCAATCGCGCGTCACACCAACTCATGGTCCAGTGCGTGCTCGCCAAGCGCTACGCCCACCCGGAGGAGATCAAGCTCGCCACCCCGACCTCCATTCTCTCCTCCTGGCGAGCGGTGTGGAAGGACCGGCACGAGGACACGGCATATCAAACCGGGTGGAAGAGGATCCAGGACAAGCTCCACGCGCAGGTGGACGAGCACGGCAACGAGCTCCTCTACTTCAAGAGCAATCCTCAGCAGTTCGTCCCCTACATCGACCAGTGGCAGGAGATCGTCCAGGGCTTCCACGCCGACGCGGATCTCAAGCACCTGGGATTGAAAGACACCATCGACCGGATCAAGCAGGTGTGGACGGTGGGTGCCAAGTTCTACGGCATTCCAGAGTCGTACGTGAGAGTTTGCGTCTCGGCCTGCCCGGTTTGCAACTCGGAGGGCGATCACAATGGCCTCCACAAGAGGAGGAGGTTCGAGTACACCGAGACGATGGAGCTCCTCGCCAAGGACGTGCCGCACCGGCTCCAGCAGCTCGCCGCCAAGTACAAGGTGATACTTTGCATCCGCCAGAAGTACATCCGCTACAAGCCGTTTCTAGCCGAGGTGAAGGACTACTGCTGCCACCGCGCCGGCGAGCCAAACGTGAAGAAGACCGGGAAGAAGAAGACCAACAACAAGTTCATCTCCAATCGCTGCGGCTGCGGCTTTCGCATCCGGGCGATCGTTCCCATCACGAACTACAGCTACAAGGACAAGAGTTTCACGTACCAGGAGGAAGGGTCCGCGACGTTCAAGCTGTATCCTGTCCACTCGGGGCATGATCCCGGCCCGCAGGAGTCCACCGGGATGGTGATAAACCAGCTGATCGATTCGACCAACATGACGGAGGTGTCGGGGTTGCTGCTGGAGAAGGTGACGGAGGAAGCGCATGCGTCGGCTCTAAGGAAAGTTCGTGAGCTGCGAGCGGAGCTGGCTTCTCTCGAGGGAAGGATCACGCGGATACCTTTCGAGTCGCTCGGTAGCATCGGGCAGGAGCTCCAGAGCGTGAGCCTCAAGCTCAAGGCTTCGATGAGCTCGGACAGGGGGGACGACAGGCTTGCGATCGTGCCTGTGTTTGACGCATGGCAGGAAAGCCTGGGGAAGGATAAGCCAGAGTTTGCAAGCGACGTGATGGATTCGCTCCAGAAACGAAGAAAGGCTGCGAAGAAGATCGTCCACAACAAGAGCCCGACGAAAGCTCCCTCGCCGCCGGCTTACGAGCAGAGGCCCAAGGAGTGTGGAGCGCTGAGCGAGGCGGATGATAGCTCGCTCGCGGGGATGCCCGTGGATGGCTTCTATCCAGACGCGGAGAAGTGGTACGTGGACCAGGGGCCCGACTGCGCGGACGACTTGGCGCACAGGAGCTTTCGCCACTCCATCGCTTGACACTGGCAGTGTGTGATCATTCACTCGATCGAGCACGGCCGGGGATGGAAGCTCTGGAAGTTTGGAGAGCGCGAAAACTTCTTCTAAGTTCCTTTTCCAGAGTTCGAGCTTGGATGGCGCGAAACTACGATCGTGGAATACATGTAAGTGTTTGTCTTTCTTTCTCTCGTTTTGTTTTGTTTTGTTTGTATGACGAGCGTGTTCTTGTAGATTCGTCCAAACAAACTTTTGGAAGATAACCTCTTCTAGGCATTCTTGCCAATGATTGCGAGCTTCTTTTCTTTCAGAGGAAAGATCTGCCAAGCTCGTCCATCCACCAGAGGTCTAGCTCTTTGAAATCATCGATCGACTATTTTGTCTTTGCATTACATTGGAGTGATCTATATGACCCCTCGAGGAGCCAGCTTTGTAGCTACGAGACAATGGTGGTGTATATCGACTCCGCGTTCCACTCGAGGAAGATCGGTGGCGGCGGTGGTGGTGGCTCGGCGTACGCGTCCACGGCCGGAGAGAAGCCAAGCAAATTCCAAGCATTGGCCAGTTCTTCCGAGCTCAGAGAATCGTCTTTCTCGTCGCCGCTGTCGGTGGTGGTGGTGGAGGTGGCGATGGTGGCGGTGGTGGCGGTGGTGGCGGTGGTGGCCGTGGTGGCGGTGGTGGCGGTGGCGGCGGACCAAGCGAGCTTCTCCTCCTGGAACCCATAGTGGCTGGCGGCGGCGCTGGAGATGGCTGGAAGAGTGCGCGAGAAGAGTGACTGGTCCGTGGCGTGAGGCGTGTAGTGGCCGGGGCTGCCCATGGGCGTGGACAGCGTGCTGGAGATCTCTCCAAAGTGGTCCCCCCATATGTCGTACAGGCTATCTGTGTGCTGTGAGGCCTCGCGCCGCTGGAGCTTCTCGGTGGTCCGCTCGATCGCCGCCTTTCTCAGCTGCCCGATCGAGGAGAGCTGCTTGGAGGAGCTCCCGGGGATGGTGGTGGAGCTGGCGGGGCTGGCGACGGACATAGCAGCCGTGGCTTGATCGTCTCTCCAAGCTTCTCGGAGCTGCTGATCGTTTCTCCAAGCTTCTCGGAGCTGCTGGCCAAGGACTCCAGGAGTCCGGGCTGGAGGAGTTCCCAAGCGTACGGTGCTCTCGTCCGGCATCGCTGGTGGCAAGCTCTCGCATTTGGAAATGGTGATGGTCTTCTCCTCCCTGGGGCTGCTGCAATCCTTGTTCTTAGCGGCGGGGGATCTTCTCGTCTTGGCAGTCGCGCGGCCGGGCGATTCCAGTGGCTCGTTGGACGGGATCCTCACTGCCAGCTTCCTCTCTTCCCATGCCGCGCGAAGCTCCTCTCTCTCGGTCTTGCGGCCGGGTGGATCGACTGGCTCCTCCTCCTTGGACGGGATTCTCACTGCGAGCTTCTTTCCTTCCCATGCAGCGTGGAAGTCCGGTTCCTTGTCCACCGCCGTGGGTTTCTTACTCGAGAGTTCCTTGTCCGCCACCTTGCTCGAAAGAGTGACCCGCGGCTTGGCTTTCCTCGGGGGAATTGCAGGCTCGGAAAACCTGGACGAGATGAGGATCCTTTCGATGGCCGGGACTCTTAGCTCCGACTCGGAGCTCGAGTGGGGGCTGTCCGGCCCGGGGGACGACGAGCTACTGTGTGGCGAAGACGTGCTCTTCGGTTTTCGCTTTCTCTTGACGTGGAGCTTGTCGTCCTCCTGCATGCGTGTGCCGAGGGGTCTCAGCACGCCGTGGTCCTGCCTCTCCCTGCTTTTGTCGTCGCCTACGTTTTTAGCCACGACTTTTACCGCTGCTCTTGCTTTCCAAAGATTCCGAATGCGGGCGACGTGTTTCCAGGCCTGCTTGTGCTTGGCTCCCGGACTACTTCGCGTCGTTTGCTGAGGAAGTTCCTGGACTAGTAGCCAGGAGAAGACCCCGAGAACTAGGACCAGAGCGCAGACGCTAACTGGCAAAGCGACCTTCTCCTGGAAAGTTGGGTCCGGGCCGCACAAGGAAACCAGCTCTCGACGTATCGTTGCCACCACCGGCGCTTTAATCGTTCCAATGCTCGTCACCATTTTAAGAACCTGCTTGTTTGCCCCTGCTTGTTGGTAGTCGTGCTTGTAAGAGACCATCATGTCCATCGTTTCCCCTGCTGCTAGGCTGAAACCACTTTGGCGCCCAAGAGTGATGCTCGGTGCTTCTGCCAGGTCTATTCTCCGGACCTCCAGCACTACGCTCCCAGTGTTTTTCACCTGGAAATTCTTGTGAACTCTAGCGTTGCAAATCTGTCCGTCGGAAAGACTGGTTGAGTTAGTCCCTGCGCTGACTTCCACCGCCATGATCAGCTTCTTGACGGCAGACCCTCCGTCCAGAAAAACTAGTCCTGCGGAGCTTCCTTTCCCGCGGATGGGAATCCACTCTAAACCTGTGAAGTTGTTCTTGACGAAGAGGAGTCCAGTCCAGTCGCATTTCTGCCTCGTCCGAAAGGACACTGGACCGAGTTGCAGCTTCCCACCCCCTTGAACGATTGCTTCCGTCACAGCGCCTGCGTCGAAAGCAAAAACCGAGCTATCTCTGTGCACCTGTGGCTTGTGGCCTTGCCAAAACCAGTTTGCTCTATACTTACAGTTGCGAGACTTGGCCTCCGTGTTAAGTATGAGATTGATGAGTATGGGCTCTTGCGTCGGATTGACTATGTTGATCCACATCTTTTCCTTGACTCCTATTTGCACCATTTCGAATGACAGCACCTGTCCTGGAATTAATGTTGGCTCGTTTTGATTTGCAGCCAACCCGCCTTTTCGGATATCTCGCTGTCTCAACAACGTATGTGCCAAATCCTGCACAAAGTTGGCCGCTGGCTTCTTTGAGTTTTAAGCTGCTAGCTTCAAAGTTACGTGGGGCGTACCTTGAGGAGTGCCTCCGCCATTCTGAGTGCCATCAAATCGTTGGTTTGTACCCAGCTTCCGGAAGCCGCTGCTTCATTGTCCTGCTTTGCGGTTTTGGTCACTTTTGTTGCAGCTACTGACGATTCTTTTTCGCAGGTTCCGTCTTCCGGGCACACTTGCAATCCCAATGGAAAAATCATAACTTTTCCTCCGCCACTTTGCGAGAATCTTATGTAGACGTGCCCATCCCAGGCACCAGCTCGGCTTACGGTCATATCGAGGCGAGCAATGTCGGCAGCTTGTCGTGACTGAATTATCCACGGATCGTCCAGCCTCTCTAGTGAAACTAGCATTCCTTGCGAAGCATACTTTTCGTCCTTTGTTTTCGAGAGAATTGCCGAGGGGAAACCATTTGCGAAGCAGCTGGAGACTTTATCCGTTGGTGACGACTCATCAGTTGCCGGCGAGCAGAGGGCTTTCTTGTGAGAATCTCCAGGCCAGACATGCAGTTCCGTAATTTCGACGGCCTCTTCGTCCGGGTTGTAGAAACTTAATGTTCTCTGGATGAGCTTGCCTTGGACTGCTTCAATATCTTCCAAGCTCGTAGCCTGATGAGAATTTCCGACAGCTTCGCCAATCACCAGAGTTTCGAGGCCTCCAGCACTGGTCTGGAAGAGGATCTTCCCGCTGGCTATTCCAGTCTTCCGGGGCAAGAACACAACTGCCACTGTCAGACTCTCGCCGGGAGCTACGACGCTTTTCTCGTCAAGAGCTTGGATAAAAAACTGCTTGTCTGTGCTGGTAGCCTGAAGAATTTTGATCCAGGAGCTGTTGTCAGTGTTCAGTATAGTCAGAAACTTTATCGACGGAGAGAAGAGGGCCTGCTGATTAAACTCCAGACTTCTGGGAACGACTGCGGCGTTGTCATTCCGCTGCTCCTCCAGGGCTAAAACTTGACACACTTCGTCTTCCTGCTGCGGCGGTGAGGCATACTGAAGAAATGATGCCAGCTCTGGAGGTTCCTGCTGCTGCTCTACTGAAGTGGTGCTACTACTCTCTCCTGAGAATTGTCTGCACACGTGATGGCAGCATCCAATTGTGATGCACACTTGCATCTGGACCTGTTTGTTTCCCCTGTTCACGGTTGCAGAAGAGAAAGAAGTCCCTGCTCCTCTGTCGAAGATGTTGTGCTCTGCCTGGAGGGGAATCGGGCTCCGCACAAGAAGTAGCAGCAGCAGCAAAAACAGGTGTACAGTAGACATTCTTTTCGGGAAATCTGGCTTCTCAACCTGAAACAAAAAGTTTTGTAGATTCAGGACGAGCAGCACGAGGAGACAACGAACACGCAGACGCTAAGGACCAAGTGTCAACACAGGAGAGAAACATTGGTCTGTAAGGAGCAGCCAGACTGTAGATTTGGAAATTGGAAGGCCGCGTCGAAATCGATACGAACCAAGCTCAAAGCACGGGTTGTAACTTAAAAAGTAACTACGACGGGAAGGAGATCAATCAAAGCGGAAGCTCGCCTTGGAAACTTTTGACGTACAGCTTGTGCACCACAGGAATTCAATGGAGAGACGCTGTCACATACCTCGTCGCTCTCGCCTTCAGCAACGCTGCTACATGGAATCCATTGCTCCTCCCCCACAGAATCTTAGGAGTGTGTTCTACAGCTCCATTCCGACCGGACGTCCTGTAAAAGATAATTTCATGGGCTTAGAATATACTGCTAGCAAATAAAAAGAAAATGAAACTGCCATTTGGCGATACCATGCACGTGGCTCATGCTACGCAGTCCAACAGCCTCAGCGCACAAGCATCGACGGCTCACGAAGAGCGACACTCGCGCCAGCTCGGCGGAATCTTTCATGACAGCGACTCGAGAAGGAATACGAACGTTCGGGCGCTCTGGCTTGCATCGCAGCCGTTGGTTGGGCTCCTATCATTCGGGAGGCCATCTCCATCCGTGGGGCAGTGTAGCTAAATAGCTACAGCCCCAACAACTAGGGGGTGGATCCACTCACACCAATTCCTTTGGATCCCAAAAATTTGACTCTAGAGGATTAAGAGAAAGACGGTGGTTGGTAACTGAGAAGGAAGCAAACTAAACTAAACCGTGAGAAAAAATCACGGGCAGGTGCAATGAATCTAATCTGATGACTCGTACTGGAGGGGATCTTTTACAAAAGAATCGATCAGGCAGGCCAAGGAAAAAATCAAGAAAAATGCCGCTCGAGGTACATGCAACCTCAGTTGACATTGTTAGAGTATGAGGGAAACTAGACACTAGAATATACTGCTGCCATCATACCTTACACGAAGAACGTGGTGGTGGCTTACAACACGTACATCCAGCGCTCCAATTCTATAAGAACCACGATTAGAGAGGTACTGGAAAACGAAGAAAAGAAACCTCAACTAAACCTTTGCCAGAGGAGGAGGCGCCCGGCGAGGACCTGTTAGCTGTAACAATCCCAAAACGAAGCTGCTCAAACTAACAAGCCTGCGGTAATGAAATACGGTTTGAAGTTTATCCCCTGGTGATCTCCATCATCCTGATGAAAGCCGAGCATCATCCACCACTAGTCATCGATTGGATCAGCAACTCGTTTTTCCTTCCGAGTAGAGAGCGAAGGGACCAGCTGCTTTTAGCAGTCTTAGGACTGACGTGAGAACATGAGACTTGCAACCTGCGACGCAAAGATTTCAAAAGAACAATTAGAAACGCCTCCACGCATTTCAACCTCGATTTGGTTTTTGCTACGGAACATACAAAAGTGTTTTTCAACCTGTAAAAAAACAAGCACAAAGTAAAACCGGCTTCGAAGAACTCTAGCGTTTCAACCTCGATAGGATGGTGCTCTCACCTACGGCACTTACTAAAAGTTAAGAAGAAGATGTCACCTTTGTTGAAAGGTAGGAGAGGTTACTTGGCCTTC
This sequence comes from Selaginella moellendorffii, assembly GCF_000143415.4. Classification (NCBI taxonomy): domain Eukaryota; kingdom Viridiplantae; phylum Streptophyta; class Lycopodiopsida; order Selaginellales; family Selaginellaceae; genus Selaginella; species Selaginella moellendorffii. The sequence continues at coordinate 728,182 of NW_003314300.1, read as the reverse complement.
TTTCACATTATCGATCAGTCAAAATAGTTGCTGGGAAACGCGAATGGCCACCACTGGCCCGTCGACCCCAGCATGCATGGCATAGAACTTGACTTGCAAACCTGCACAAGTGTGCTTTTAAAACTCTACAACAGCGTAAAAGTCCTTTGCTATACGCACCGCCATTCTTTTCAAGATTGGTACATCCAGCCGCACCGAAGGGAGAGACGCGGCTTGTCGGTTGATAGTTCCCGTTCTTCGCGGTCCATGATTTGAAATTGAGAATGCCTGTGGCCCGCAGGAAACATCTGACAAAGAAACAAAGAAAAGAAAGGATACCTGAATTGGCAGTGTCTTTGTCGATCAAGCGCTTGTAATCGAACACCGCTCCAGCTGCGGCGTCACAGTTTTCACGGATGTTCCTGACTCCGATTTCTTTAAAGGACCATGTTCTGTTCTGGAACTCTTCGTGCAGGAACAACTCCCAGTTACGAAAGTCCAGTGTCTGCATTCTCCCTGCAAACAAGGCTTAGCTCATCTAAGAAGATAATGAAAATGCAATTCTCCCAAACCAGTGCATGCAGGCAAGTTACAACCGCCGCAGCGCATCCTATGAAGATCTAGCAAAAAAGAGAAAAAAAAAAAAAGGTAAAATGAAAGCGTCGTAGGAATAGATGAAGGGAACCTTGAACTGAAGCAAACCTGCGATCCAGATGCCAGGGAGCACGTTTGGCACAACGCACAATGCCGAGCTCTCATCGAGTTTCATCTTCTTTGACTTTGAGATTCGTTGCCAGAGCCTGCCAGCAGCGAGCGCCTTGCCGGAAACGAGCGTAAAAGCACCTATTCGCATCCAATCTAGAACAGGAAAACGTAACCATGGAATGAAAGACTGTATACGTAACGAGTACCTCGATGTTTCTCGCGTTCATGGATGCTGTAGCTATGGCTTCCAGTGACTGGAAGAGACCGATCGCGTTAACATGGACAAGAATCTGTGAGACAAGGAGTACATACCAAATGCCGATCGATAGAGCTCTCTCCAGCTGAAATGCGGCCGAAATTTCGCCGCCTCGCTGCCGATCTTGAGCCGCTTGAGCGACAGCGCTTTCCACAGTCGCTCATCCATGGCTATCGGCACGAAGAACCGCGCCGTGAGGGCGAGGTGCGCTAGATCGGCCGCGTCGAGGAAGCTCGCAATGCACTCCCAGATGTCCGCATTGTAGCTGGAACAATCCAAGAACGATCGATTTCCAGAAAATCGATAGAGATTCACTCACAGTTTCTCCTGGAACGCGAGCTCGGCGCTGCGCTTCCTCGTCAGCACCATCGCTGCTACGACGATAGCTTTACATAAAACCCCAAAGAGAGTTTAAACTGGGCCACGGGCGGGACAGGAAGCAATCCGAGCCGTCCGTCGGGCCGGCTGCATTAACGGACGAGATCTTACATTACTTTGAGCTTCTTTTCCTTTGGGAAGCTCCAGCCCGCAAACTCTTCATTGTTGGAAAACAATGCGTTTGGGACAACCTTGTAATAAGCTAGAGGAACTTGCTTTAATCTTCTCTTTGTCTGAAAAGCCTTCACTTAGCCACGAAAAAAAACTACGCGCGAACGCACAAAACTTACCTCCTCGTTGAAGATAGTAGAATAGGATCCAGAACAAAAATCGCTGATTTGAACTTCCGTGGTCTTCCTCTTGACGGTAAGATCAGCTTCCAGCGTGCTCACAAATCTGGAAAAACGCTAGAGTTTGGCAGTTCTTTCGTTAAAGGACACTTCGTTACCTTGACACAGCAGGGCAGTAATGCCTTCGAAGTGTTTCTATTTCCCACAACGAACTCTCTGCAAACACAGAAAAGAAATGTGAAGCAATCACGAGAAAAAAGAAGAGCATTACCCAGAGCGCGGCAATTAGATGTCTTTTCGTTCGCAAGGTAGGGATCTCTTCCAAGCTTTGCGTCCGAGACATCTTCTTCACCTTTACTAGCAACTCGCAAACGAGAACTCTACAACGTAAGCGATCGAATGGTTAGTCTAAACTTTAAGCTGGAGTTAATACCTGATGAACAAGGCAATTTATCGAAGGATGCCGTCGAAGAAGATTGTGAACCATAGCTATCACCACTAGTGATCCTGCTGGCGATGCATGTAGTGACAAGCGACTTAATTTCTTGGCAAACGACGCGGCTAGATAAGCTGGCAAGAGTGGAGACCTCAAGCAGCTATCCAGCAACTGCAAGAATTCATAAACATTCCGTCGACGATAAGGATACTTTACGTGACATACCTCAAAAAATCGAGACCGGTACTTTGTGAAAAACATCGATGGCTCCAACAAAGCGTACAGCCTCTCATAAAACTCAGGATACTCCAGTCCATACTTTGTCATCAGAATATGCAGGCTGTCTAAAGCCAAAACGCTGTAAACCCCACCAAGATCATACGACTTGGTAAGAAAGTCACTGAGACAAACCGAGTTAGTCAGCAAAAAATAAAAAAAGAATAACATGGAGAAACCTGAGACGTATTGGATTCGAAATTATAGAGAAAACGACCTTGGACATGTTAGCAAGCACCTGCATCGAAAAGAAATTTTGTTTAAGGGAAGAGAAACTAGTAGCACGCACCATCTTATAGACGTCAAGAGGTAGCGGAAGCTGTAAGAAATTTAACCACAGATTTCTGATTTTAGATTTGAATCGATTGATGGTAAACTGTCAAAATACATACTGCTGATTAGTCCAAGGAAATTCTTCCAGAACTTACTTCTTTATCCAAAGCGTTTTCAGTGGTCTTCTTGTCTGGACAAACAAGCTCAGCCACGGAATCCAAGAAACAATGTCCTTACTAGTGCTTAGAATTTCTTGAACGGAGGGCGAGAGACGTGAAATGACTCCATACACGTTACGGGTGAAGGTATCGACACTGCAAAAAGCTTCCTCAAGTAGCAACTAGATACGTTCACGCAACGCTACCTTACGCTCTTATCATCGTCGCTGGACAACGTAGCATCCACTCCTGACAATTTATAGTGTCAGAGCTGCTACAGAGATACGAGTAAAGATTAACCTCTTTGGGACGTTTGAAGGCGAGCAGACACAAGCTTCTCAAAGTTCTTCACAGTATAGAAGCTGAAGTATAAAAGTTACTATGTGGTTTCTAGCAAAATACTATGGGAAGCATACCAGAGAGTCGCATCCTTGCAGTGCTCTGTCGCAAGCGCATCGAAAACATTCTCACTCGATTTCCTTGTCAAAGCCGAGCAGAGTTTGAAGTAGATTCCATTGTCCACACGACCATCCTTTGCTTGAAGCAACTCCATCAAAGAATCCAAAGCCGCATTCTATGTCCAAGAACAGGAGTTCTGTGAAGAATGAAGAAGAAATATACAAAAGAGAAAAAACCTCGAGTCGATGTTCTTCGGTCCCAGCCACGATCGCAATGAGAAGCTCGATGAGCTCCTCAAACTTGTCCTTGAGCCAAGCTCTGTAGATCGCCTCGGCAGTCTCCGAGCCATCACCGTCGCTCTGCGGCTTCCCTAGAACGCCCTGGGACGAGAGAATGGGCAGAAAGAACGCCTGGAGACACCGCACAGCCTCGAGAACACATTCCACAGACGAGGACGATCCGGCGCCGCGCTTGCAAAATGCGGAGACGATCGACAGGAGCGTGGAGCAATTGTTGACATTAGCCCTGGAGACGAGGAGCGCGCTCCCCAGCGCCCTCACCTCCTCCACTTTCATCAGGGAAGGCAAAAACCCTAACTAGGGTTTATGAGTTATTTGATCGAATCGACAAAGAGGAAATTCGGAACAATCTACAGCGATCTAGCTCGCATTCTTCGATTCCTCGACATCCTTGAGCGCAGCGCCGGTCGCCGTGCTCTTGGCCGCGCTGAAGATGATCGGGCTGTGAACCGCGAAGCTACCCACGATGAGCATTGTGCCCAATCCAGCAGCACAGGCCCTGTTGATGACGGAATTGAGCGATGATTTGATGGGCGCGTAGACGAACAATCCGAAGACGCGGGGCCTGTTCGCCGGCATCGTTTCTTCTCTCTCGAGAGAACCCTAACCCTAATTTAGGTATCGTAGTTTGTTTAATAGTAGTTTCATAAAGTTTATAACTATACAAGATTAATTTTATTAGATGATAGAATAAACAAGAAATACTAGAAAGGGTTTAAGAAAATTTATAATTTATAAATATGTTTATAAATTACAAATACAAAATTAATCTAAATGAATAATAACCGTTAGATGATAGAATATTTTAAAATATTCAAATATATTCGAAGTATATTCACTACCATCCCAAGTTTGCTTAAGCAAAATGAATTTGGTCGGGGAGGTGTTTCGCTGCTGGCTCACTGGGCCACATATGCGCTCCAAATTTTAGCCACGGCATCGAAGCTTCGGTGATTCTAGGTCGTCAGCTAGCCACTCGTCCGTCCACGCACTAAGAATGCAACATCTCGCCATCTCCACGAAAAGCCCTAAAAACCAGCACAAATATTGGATTCTCTGATACAAAAGAGTACAATAATTTCGTGTCTCGTCCAACAGCGACGCTTGGCTAGAGTGGACCATCGATGAACAAGAGCTTCTCTTTTCTCGGAATTCTTAAACTAATTTTTCGTGTTTCCTTTTGTTTTTTCTCTCTTCTTTAACTACAACTAACTGAGGCTAACGAAGCACCAAGAAATAACTAGAGAACTGAATGGCAGAAATTTTATCCGTGGAGTTGGGGAAAAGATGCCCACTAACGAATGAGGACGATCAAGATGGGTTGTTATAAGGGCAAAGCTACGTTTGCAATCAAAGACTAAGACCTCTCTACAACCAGAAGGGGACAAACCAAAGTCGCCAACTTTGCCCCCACAGACTGCTTGAAGGATAGATCCAATTAAAGAAGGGAAATACACTTGAGTGAATGAGAAGGATTCTTCTTTCCCCTGTCAATCGATCCATTTCTAATCCAACTGTGATGGAGTGCCAACCACAGAGACAATAGACGACGAGATAGAGCGAATAAAGAGGAATGAGAAGCTCTAGAGCACCTCGTTTGTGTTGTCTTTGGCGCAGGAACTTTTCTCCGTGAATTTACCTCTTTTTGGCGACTCTAGAACTAACTGTGTAGTTTGATCGCTTTCCATACAGCTGGTATAGTGTATATATAACGAAAACTCATGGAAGTCGAAACTCCATCGTTGAATTCTAGTCTTCTACGTTGCTAGTGACCCAGGGTAGTCAGCAAAAGGCCACCTCGGGATCACTGCATAGCTATAGCTTTCTAGAGTTCTTTAGGAGCTCTCGCAGCTGCATTGGCAATCTAGCGATCCTAAAGAGGACGCACACTAAAGAACACTGGAAGTTTCTTAAAAGAGTTTCTTCCCTCTGTTCTTCGTGATTGACAATGATCTCTACGTATTCTCTCCTGCTGCTTTTGATCGCTACTTCGTCTCTGGCCTTCTCGGCCGAGGCGGCGCTCGCGACTGGCTACTACGATTCGACATGCCCGCAAGTCGAAAAGATCGTCAGGGCCGGGGTCGCAAACGCTGCGCAGTCCGACTCGCGGTTGCCAGCGTCGCTTCTTCGTCTCCATTTCCACGACTGCTTCGTCCAAGTAAGTCGCCTTCTCGTCCATTGGATCCGGCACAATCGACCGCTAAGATTCGTCCCCCTGTTTGAATTTGAAATTTTCTAGGGGTGTGATGCGTCGGTGTTGCTGGACGATACTCCCACTTTCCAGGGGGAGAAGACCGCCGGACCCAACAACAATTCCATCAGAGGATTCGAAGCAATCGACGCGATTAAATCGTCTCTCGAGAGCAGCTGCAAGGGGGTCGTGTCATGCGCGGACATCCTCGCGCTCGCAGCCCGGGATTCTGTCGTCCTGGTAGGAAATTCTAGTGATTTTCGGTGGAGTTCTTATGGATTCCCCTGTTTCTGCACGGAATTTGAGCGCAGAGTGGCGGGCCGTCGTGGGAAGTGCCACTGGGGCGACGAGATAGCATCACTGCGAGCTTCTCTGGAGCTACGAATCGACTGCCCAGTTTCTTCTCTGACGTGAATGGATTGATCAAATCCTTCACAGATGTTGGGCTCACAGCGGAAGATATGTTTACACTCTCTGGTAAGATGAAATTTCCCAAAGTTCCCATCCAATTCGCGAGAATTTGTCACGATTGCAGGGGGGCATTCGATCGGCCAGGCTCGATGCCTCGCTTTTGTGACGAGGATCTTCAATGACAGCGGCAGCGGCAGCCCCGATCCCAGCATTCGCCCTAGTTTTCTCTCCGCGCTCCAATCCAAATGCCCGCAAACTGGGAGTCTCAGCTCGCTCCAGCCCCTGGACGCAACCACGATCACCAAATTTGATAATCAGTACTACCTTAATCTCGTCCTGGGAAAGGGACTGCTCCACTCAGATCAAGTGCTATTCAACACAGTCGGAGTTGCCAGGAATTTCGTCAAGGCATACAGCGCGGATCAATCGAAGTTCTTCAGCAACTTCGCGGGATCTATGATCAAGATGGGGAAATTGAGCCCTTTGCTCGCCCCGAAGGGGATCATTCGCAGCAATTGCCGAGTTCCAAGATGAAGGAAGTTCACAAGAACAAAGAAGGCACGCAAGTGTGTTGGATTGGAAGTGTGTACTTTGTAAATCGCGAGCACAAATGCTCATGAGAGAAGAGATTTGTTGTAAAACAAGGAATAAAAACCAAATGTGAGGTTCATGCACTCACACAATGAAATAAAAATTCGATAAATAAAAATACATTTTCAAAGGAAAAAAGTAGTTCACCATTTCTTTTCGAATCATGGCAAAAATTGATTGATAGATTGAAAGATAGAAAAGAAAAGATTTGTTGTGAAACAAGGAATAAAAACCAAAGACAATTTTTTAGTTTTTTCCTTTCTTTTTTCCGATTGATGACGATGTTTTATGGGAGGGAATGGAATCGAACCGAAGCGAGTATAAAAAGCCGCGTTCACACGAAGCACTTTAAATTTGGAGGGGACTGTTTGGGAAGAAGGGGTGAAGAAGACGAGCGATGGCCACCATGCTTTACTACTACCACTACGTCGAGTTAGGACCCCCCAAATGGCCACCTGCCCAAAATGTCGCCCACCCTGGCCCTATTCCGTCCATTAGGGCGCGCCAACCCCTTCCATGGCATCAACAACAAGGTCCTCCCCTAGGGCTCTGGCTATGGCGCTGCCGTGCGGCCCTACTAGGGTTTCTTCGTCCTCCGCCTAGGCGCTGCCGAGAACGAATGCGGGGAGCGAGGATTCGCGCACGGCGATGACGATGCCGGCATCCTCGCAGAACGGGTGAGTGATTTCTCCTGCGATTCTTGCGGTTCATGGATGATTCGCGCAATGTACAGGACGGAGGAGTGGGAATTGAAAGGGTGTAGCTATTCCGTCGATGACTTATTTAATTTGGAGGTGAGTTTTTCAGTTGGATTCTGTCGATCGGCTGTGGCTGGCCTTTGCTAAGAAAAATTTCTGCTCGTAGCCATTGCTAAACTTTCACATTCCCGAGGAGCTGGATGACTTTGCGAGCTTGGAGGAGCAAGAAGATGGTACTGTTATTGGTTCGGTGGTTTTGTTTCGACTAACGAAGTCGTGGTGTGCTCTACAGAAGGAAACTCCAGGCTTCGGTTGGAAGAGGAAAGAGCTGAAATTCCACTGAGCTCCCAAGCAGAGATGACGCTGAAAAGAAAAAGAGTCCAAGTGGAAGCCGAGGCTGGCAGTGCGACTTTATGCCGCGACGATGCCGATAGCAACGATGACAATTGCGTCCAGATATCCGAGGAGCATTACAGGGGTCTGCTTGGAGAGCATCTGCAAAAGTATAGGCGGACTTGTTTGAAGGAAGCCATCGCAGCTCGGCTAACATCAAATGCTGTGGGAAGGTGTCTGGACACGGCGGGGGTGGTGGCAGTCGCGGGATCTTCACAAGCCGATTCGTCGGTTTTACAGGATGAACGACTTCTCGACTTGGGAGAGGGGTTGAAGTTTTTGGTTCCGCCATTCTACGAGCAGCTGGCTCAAAGCATTGAGCTGCCGACCATGGCGTCTATCCAGGTTGAGGAATCCGTTCTTAGCGGACCTGTGACGTTCAAAAGCGTCGCGGACATCATCGCCTCTGATCGACGAGTGGGGAAGGAACCGGTTCCTTTGGTGGTGGTAAAGCACAAGACTGGCACATCAAGGACGAAATTTCCTCTACGTGTACTTGATGCGGAGAAGGCCACAGGGTTGATCAATGGGTATGAGATGCCAGTCACGAAGCAGGGGACAGAAAAGCAATTACCGGTGAACGACATAAAAGTTCTTGACAGGGGCGATGGCTATGAGGTCATTCAACGAAGAATACAAAGGAAGCCAGCGACGACGAAGAATGCCACAGAGATTGCGCACGAGGATGTTGAGAAGGTTGCGAAGTTCTGGGTCAGCCTTGTGAAAAGGGACTTGCCTAAGCATTTTAAGGCCTTCACAACTTATCACAAGAAGCAAATGGCTGAGTGTAAACGCTTGACGGATGCCTGTCAAAAGGAGGTAAACTTACTGATGGTTTGACGTTAGTTCTTACGTACTTTCTCTCAGGTTAAGCTTCGAAACACGAAAATCATGAGGGCAATGAAAAATGCGCCAATTCGGAACAGAAAGCTTGCGCGTGACATGATTAATTTCTGGAGGAAACTGGACAAGGAACAAGTGAGTGTTTTTCCTGTTTTCGTTGTGCCTTGGCTAACTTTGAACTCTTATTTCAGGCTGAAGTCAGAAGAAGAGAAGAGAAGGATGCTGCTGAAGCTCTAAAGCGAGACGAGGAGTTTCGAGAAGCTAGAAGACAGCAGCAACGTCTTAACTTTCTGCTCACTCAAACAGAACTCTATAGCCATTTCATGCAGAACAAGCTGACGGGGCAGAAGGCGTCTCTAGAGCTTGAAACTGATCCGGCTGGATCAAAAGGTCCAGTCGATGCAGCAGAGGAAGCGGCTCTGAGAGAAGAGGCTTTAAGAGCTGCCGAGAAAGCTGCTTTTGAACAGAAAGAGAAGACAAATATGTTCGACAACGAATGCTCAAAGCTACGGGAAGTTGGACCTGGGGAGGAAGCCCGAGGACATGGCGAAAACATCGATTTATTGCATCCGTAAGTTCATTGCGCATTCTACTTGTCATAGGTTGACGCTCTATTTTTCCAGATCTACTATGCCTACAACATCATCCGTCGATCAACCGTCACTCTTTCACGGAAACTTGAAAGAATACCAGCTAAAAGGCCTGCAGTGGCTTGTCAACTGCTACGAGCAGGTGCTGTCGGTTTTATTGTAGCGACGAAAGCTTGTTACCTGCATTTCTTACAGGGGTTAAATGGAATTTTGGCGGATGAGATGGGATTGGGAAAGACGATCCAAGCAATGGCTTTCTTAGCGCATCTAGCGGAGGAAAAGAACATATGGGGTCCGTTCCTAGTTGTTGCACCGTCAACTGTTCTCAACAATTGGGCCGATGAAATCAAACGTTTCTGCCCGGAGTTGAAGATCCTTCCTTACTGGGGTGGGTTGCAAGAGCGGACAGTGTTGAGGAAGAACATCAACCCGAAGAGGCTATATCGAAGGTCTGATTACCAAAATTCCTGTCCAAGGCGTAACTTCTGGTCTTTTGGCAGGGATTCGAGCTTTCACATTCTAATAACGAGTTATCAACTGCTGGTGTCGGATGAGAAGTATTTTAAACGTGTGAAGTGGCAGTATTTAGTTCTTGACGAAGCGCAAGCGATCAAAAGTGCCAGCAGGTTTTCAATTTGTCGTTTTATTTTTTCTACAATTCATGCCTGACGTTCTTTCTACTCAGTTTGCGGTGGAAAATTCTGTTGAGTTTTAGTTGCAGAAATCGTTTACTATTAACTGGAACGCCAATTCAAAATAACATGGCAGAATTGTGGGCGCTACTTCATTTTATTATGCCAACGCTTTTTGATAGTCACGAACAGTTTAATGAATGGTTTTCCAAAGGGTAAGATTCTTGCAAAATGTCGTTATAGTCTATACTAACGGGCCACTGACTCAGGATAGAGAACCATGCAGAGCATGGAGGTACTTTAAATGAACATCAGCTAAATAGATTGGTGAGTCTCTTCTTTTCGTCGCCATATTATGCTAAGATACTTCTGATTCCAGCATGCGATTCTAAAACCGTTTATGTTAAGGCGTGTGAAAAAGGACGTTGTGTCCGAGCTGACAAAAAAGAAGGAAGTTGTTGTGCCTTGCCTACTTAGCTCTCGTCAGCAAGCTATATATCAAGCTGTGAAGAACAAAATCTCTATAGCTGATCTTTTTGACGGAGGCCATCTGAACGAGAAGAAGGTCGTAAATCTTATGAATATAGTAATTCAACTACGCAAGGTAACACGTATAGCTGAATTTCGCCCGCCTTACGTTAATGTCCAGGTCTGCAACCATCCCGAGCTTTTTGAACGAAACGAAGGACGCACGTACTTTCACTTTGCAGCAAGTGTTAACCATCTCTTGCCGGCAGCCTTTGGGGATTTAGAGGATTTGTATTGTTTTGGAAATCACAATCCCATAGCTTTTAAGGTACGTTACGAATTTTCTTCATTCAAAGAATTGCTGGTTTTCTTACAGATACCCAAGCTTATTTATCGAGATGGTATCACGAGTTTGCGTAGTTCTGCCCAAGGCTTCCAAGAAAAATGGTTGTTTAATTTGATGAACGTTTTTTCTGCGGAAAATGTTCACAAATCAGCTGTATCTTCTGGGCAGTCTTCAAGTGGTTCATTTGGCTTTACAAGGCTGATGAACACGTCATCTTCTGAAGTGTCATTTTTGAGCAACGCAACTATCTTGGAACGATGTCAGTATGGGGTACTGCAATCGCGGACGGCTCTGCCAGATGATGACGACGATTCAGATCCAAGAGTAACAGCCATCAAGAGGCTACTTCTGGTACGCACTCCTTGTGAGTCTGGCCTTTTACGGCGGAAAAGAGCTGTCGGTCTTACTCTGGAGCCTTTCGAAGCTTTAGCTGTTCCCTTGGAGGAACGATTAACTGGCAACACACAGCTTCTTCGCTCTGTGAAAGCGTTTATTCCACCAGTGCTTGCTCCTCAGGTATGTAAAGGCTCTGCTATCATGTCCTTGAAGTAACTTATTTGCTTACAGATTGAAGAGTTGTGTTCGGATCGCTCATTTGCATATCAAAGAGCGGAAGAGCTCCACAACCCATATATAAAGCGGCTTCTGGTCGGTTTTGGCCGAACGTCCGAGTTTAATGGCCCTTCCATGCCACTCGATCCGCACCCTCTCATTCAAGAGATAGATAAAGAGGTGCATGGTCAAAACTGCTTGCTGACAAGCTCTTTCCAAATTTTTGGTTCTGCGCCACCTCTGCAGACGATTGATTTTGCCCGGACCCTCATGGTAAGTAATCTTTTGAAGAAGCTAGACGTAGTAACTTTGCGGTTTGTTGATGTAGGACTCTGGGAAGCTACAAGCTTTAGACATCTTATTTAGGCGACTACGAGCTGAGGAACATCGAGTCCTTGTTTTTGCACAAATGACAAAGATGCTAAACATTTTGGAGGTTTGGAATCATTTTCGAGTTTCCTGGTTTACATGTGGAACTATTTTGCAGGACTATATGAAGTACCGGAAGTATAAGTACCTCCGGCTGGACGGATCATCTACGATTATGGATCGACGCGACATGGTTAAAGATTTCCAACACAGGTTTGGTCATGCTAAATTATTTCTGATACCGATGGGTTTGGTGGCAGGTCTGACATTTTTGTATTCCTACTGAGCACAAGAGCCGGAGGTCTTGGCATAAATTTGACAGCAGCCGACACCGTCATTTTCTACGAGAGCGACTGGAACCCGACTATGGATTTGCAGGCCATGGACAGAGCTCATCGGCTTGGCCAAACCAAGGAGGTTGTTTCCTCTAGTATACTCTGGTTTTACTTACAATCATTGTCATTTCAGGTGACTGTTTACCGGCTAATCTGCAAAGGAACAGTCGAAGAGAAGATTGTGAAGCGAGCAAACCAGAAAAACACAGTCCAGCAGCTTGTGATGACTGGAGGGCAATCTCAAGACGTGTTCGAGGCCGACGAAGTGGTATCTTTACTGTTGGACGATGCCGAGCTTGAGCAGCGATTAAAGCATCAGAAGTCTCTGGAGCAAACGGTGAGATATCTACACTCTAAAAGCTCTTGAGCGTAACATCTGTTTGTCCACTGCTTTCATGCAGGATAAGCCGAGAGGTAAAAAGAATGAAGTGAGTAGGAAGGTCGTGCAAATCGACGCTGATGAGGTGGTGTCCCTGCAAGACGACCTCCCGGCGAGTGCTGGAGACTCCGAAAAGCATCCGGAGAAAGCCACGCCTAGCAGGAGGAAGTCCGGACAAAAGGTAGGTCGATTTGTTTACATTTTTTCTGTGTCCCTCTTGCCAAGTTTATATAACGAGTGATAATCGCAGAGGCAAGCTGGTGATGAGATGAAGCCACCAAAGCCTTCCAAAGTAGCCAAGGAAACTCCAACCAGCGATGCTGTGAAAGAGGCCAAGCCGAGAAGCAAGGCTAAACCGAAGAAAGCCTCGCAGGATGTAGAGAAGAAGGTGGCAGCGACATCGGCGACAAGGTGACCATTTTCCATTTCTCTCTCTCTCTTTTTTTCCTTGAAAGACTCTAGGATTCTTGAGAAGGTGGTGGTTTTTTTTTGTATTATACACATGGGAAAAACTGGTTCCACTCCGCTCCGTACATAATCGAAAGTTGTGTATAGCCATTTCCCAAAGTTAGTGCTTCACTTCACTTCAAAATTAATCTTGTACCCCGTTGGACATTGATAACCTGTGACAATCCTAATTGTATTCAAAAATTATATTCTATAGTATAAAGATATTCTAAAGTATTATTAGTTAAAGTATTTTCGAACGATGTCTATTTTATTTGGTTTCTTTTCTTGTAAAATTAAGTTTAAATTTACAATTTCTGTCTAAACAAAATAGATCTATACATCTCATAAGCTAATAACTTTATGAAATATACAGAAACAAAAACAAAGAAATGACAACTATATGTAAATTTTCAATTAAAACGCTATATTTTTGCCATCACCATTCATAATGATACTATAAACATTAACTTGACTGGATTTAAATTTAAAAGTGATACGGGCACATTTAATTAGTATAGCTTATACCCTAAGTAATTTTCATCATTAAGTTATTGATTAGCTTCAGGTTTGACAAATTAATTTTTAGAAACTCTATTAAAATGGGTTTATATGACTTTGTATTTTAAATTTTAAACAAACATAAATCATTCCATCTTTTCTTCTTTAGAAAATGAACTCTTGATACGAATAAAATGGACAATATCCTTTATGCTCTAAGCCAATTCAATTGCTTGGTTGCAATGGCACTTCAGACTAGTAGCTCTGAACGAACTAAAATGTTTTAAATTTATCTTTATATCCTCTAATTTTTACTGAATAAATATCTTTAAAATTTTAAAATTTAGTATTTAAAAAAATCAATTTAAAATAATGTTAAAAGTGGACAGAAATTAATATATAATATTAGAATTATCATACAGGATCATATATATATATATAAAAGATATTAAACTATTAATAAATTTTGGTTCAAATTATAACCTTGCCTACTAATAAAAAGGTAAGTTTTACAATTCAATAAAATAATTTTATCTCTATACTTGTGGCAGATATAATAAAACATTCCTAAACAATTGAAACAAAAGATACAACTAATAAGAACACAACTTAGAACATTAGTAAATTCAAATCTTACAATATTTATAATTGAAGATAGATAGTACATAGTTTAATAATGTATGCATGTTAAAGATAACCATTAAAAATAATACCAGCCTTAAACTCAAAAATACTAAAAGACAAACTTTTGCCACAAAATCTTTGCTCTGAAAATTAATACTTTCCTTTGCTTTTCTTGTTTGTTTTTCTATATTAATATATACTTTTAAAATTTTAATGTGGTTTTACTTGTAATATAAACGATTTATTATTATAAGCTACTTATTAGTTCTAATTTTATCAAAAGATGTATCATATTATAATTTATTTCTTTATTTTTTGGTTTTTACTTTTTTTAAATCGGAGTTTAAGCATGGTCTTTCCAACTTATGATTGGGAAAAATTTATGACTTATGTTCTAACTGTATACTATAATAATTATAGGAGAGATGTAAATGTTTTTATCTATAGAAGAGCATTAATTGTTTGAAGATCAGAAAGATCCAAATTCTATCTTAGAAATTGTAGATTTTTATATACAAGAAATTGTAGATTTGTATGTAAAAGATGAGCCTTATAAGTTAATAGTTTTTCCAGGTTCTGCAAAATATAAAACAAAAGGTGATTATGGATGGAATAATTGGTCATTTATAGATTGCTATCAACATATTGATCATATTACAGTTGAATTCTTTACTTTTGAATCTACATATAAATAATAATCTCACTGTAATCACAATAAAATTTACTTGAAATAATTTTCTAACAAGTTCTGAATTAGTTTTAATTTTCTTAAACTAAGTGCCATAAATCTACCATAATAACTAATTTTAAAATTTTGTTTTATTCTTATATTAGACAACAATGTAAATTGGTGCTAGGGCAAGTACCATCATAGTGATATATTATCAATCATGAGAAAGTTTTTATACAAGTGAGTAATTAATCAGTTTTTTTCATTTCAAAGTTATTTTTTCATTCTACTATTAGCTTGGAATAGAATTATTTGGAAGGATGAGGATGTCCAGCTTAAGTCAATAAGAATGAGCACGCTTAATACACATATAATAATAAATTTAGAAAACCATATTAATTGAAAGGATAATTTAGATGTATATTAGCTTTGTGCAAGATCTAGAACTTTAATTATTGTTATGCTTAGATCTACTCTTTCTTTTGATTTTCATTGCATTCTATTCTTCTACCATACCACGCCATTATTGATCAAGGAGTATGTTACTTGAGGCTTTTAATGTTACTTCGTTGGATCAAATGTTTAGTACTATAGGGTGTTATTATATTGGTGTTGCACCCATCCTTAGTGTGTTATTGTCTCCAACTTTTGTGAGACATGATTATATAGTTTGTTTTGTTCTCAGTGTTTTACAATTTCTTATTAATGTGGAACATGATCATGACATTGAGTATTGAGTTATGAATGATGTAATTTAGTTCTTGGAGAATGTTTGAGGATTGAGTTTATGAAAAGACAATGTGTATGAACTTGAATGGATTCCAGATTGTGATGATAAACTTAATTATTATAAAAATAACTTTAGAGATGAAGTGGAGATTTCATGGGGTAAGTATCAATTTTTTAATTTGTTATATAATTCTTTCTCTTTACCTTTTGCTCTTTCCTAACCTTTTCTTATTTCTCAATCTAACTCATGTTCTCATGTTCTTAATGTTCCTTCCTCATCTACAATATTTAGGATAGAAAACACTTAACTCAACACTAGACTGAGAATAAGAATCATAAGAATCATAAATTATCGATATGCTAAAAAAAGAAATGATATTAATCTAGATATTGAGTATATACATGAAATTGAGAATCTTACTTTTGTTTTGTTGATAGAGTCTTTAATTAATTCTAGCCTTAAGTATTCTTATGTTCTAAAGGTTGAATCACTTTAGCTAGAATTTTAGGTTGTGTTCCCATTTTTTAGTGCTATTAAGAGTTTTTGATTTATTGTTGTTAATGCAAAGTTTGAGGAGGTTGTATTACTTATATTGTGATGGTTGAAATATTTTATGATAGAAAGTCTTTTATTTTCTAAGCTTTGAGCACATATCTTTTTTTTTATTTCCTTATTTCTATATTGCTAACTATTGTAAGTTCTTCTTCTAATGTTTTTTCTTTTTCCACAATAATTTTTCCTCAATTTTTCTCATTTTCCCTTTTTCACCTTGACACTTTGAACTTTTTTTTCTTTGAAAGGGGTAAAGGGGATGGATGGGAGTCTAGCCCCGAAGATAAAGTAAGGATGATTGAATATGGTAATGGAGTGAAGATGAATGACATAAATTTTAAAATGAGGATAAACATAGTGAGTTTGAATGAAACATTTAGCCCCAACATAGTGAGGCCAAACATAGATGGCAAAGTGAGGACGAGTACAATAAATTCAAATGGAGCCAGTGCTTCAAAACTTATTTTCCTTTAAGGAAAGAATAAAGAAAATATAAAAGATAAATGGAGTGAATTTAACCTCTCATGTGTAGTGTTGGATTAGGGTGCTAACTTTTTATAGTTGTTTTATCTAAATTTGAGTTAATAGTGGTCTTGAAAAATTATCAACAGGCAGATTTAGAGATGGAATGTATTGTTTACTATAATAATGTTTTATAGATTGTAGTGGCTCTCAAAATCCTTTACTTCAGTTCAAAGTTATGGTTACATGGTTGGTTTAAGCATTTGGGAGTTTTATGCAACTTACTTATGCTAAGGTTTTAAGCTTTATTTAAATCATGGTTACCAACAACTTTATTAGTGAGTTTTTGGGAACTTTAAATTTTTGTGGTAATTTATAATTGCCTAGTGATTTATTATCATCACCTTTTCATCTTTCAAAAAAGAGGATAATGTAAATTTATAATATATGGACCATCCATTTGGGATTAAATATTATCCATTCATTTTTATAAACCTTAATTAATATATCTATTCTGAACACTCAAAAAACTATTTATGCATTACTAATTTAGGGGTAAAAATATACTTAGACTTATATAGAATAAAATATAATATAATTTACAAATATCTATGCAAAAAATTTGAAAAAAATAATTATTACCTTCTTGATTTGAATCTTTTTGGTTCACGTCAACAAAACTAGAAATTCAGATCTTCAGCACTCTAGCTTAGAAAAAATGAATAAACAAACCTCTGTTTATACAACCAAGAAAATAGTTCCATCAGTTATATGAAATACTTATCACCGATCTGAGCATCCTGGAAAGCTTGGAATAAGAAACACAGAAGAAAGGAGCTATAATTTTTTACTTGTTGGGAGAATGGGCTCTAGAACTGGATGGATGTGTTGTGCCACAAAGTCCTGGATTTGTTTGTGACCCGTGGCCAGGAACAATTGTAACACTCCCTCGGTTAGCTTCCCACACTCTAGAGTTCTCTAAAGAACAATGAAAATCGATTGCTCAAAATCGCTACAATAGAAAGATTCAAATAACAGCAATGGTTCTCATCAATCAAAATACGAGTGAATCCAGAATGAGAAAATCCCATGGAAGGAATCCTAAGGAGGAGGAAATCCCTAGATCGAGAATGACTTACGCGGAATAAGTGAAGCACGATGTGATCTGGAATGGATCCGAGCGATGGCAATCGATGGATATTGCGCACAGCGCACTCGGTGCTCAGCTCCAGTAGCGATGGCGCCCGCTGCTCCATAATTCTTCTAAAGGAATATCCCACACCCGTTAGGTCTGTGAGCCCTAATCTTCTTGTTTTGTTGGGGAGAAGTTCTGTTCTTCGCAGCTATGGATCCCAGCAAGTTTGGATCGACGCTCTCCGACCTGGCGTTTGGATCCGCCATGGGAGCTGCGGCGCGGGATTACAAGAAGGTAGGCATCGCCGCCGATGAGAGAGAGAATGTAGGCTGGAAATATTTCCAAGGGAGCGAGGTTTTGTGGAACCTTGTTCTCAAGGATTGTGGGCTCATGGTCAGGAAATGCTGGCGGCAGAGAAGCAATCGACGAAGGAGGCGGCGCCGGAAGTAGATCTGGACGAGCTCATGGATGTGAGTTTTTGATGGAGCTCTTTGCCGTGGTTTACTTCATTGTTTTCAGGATCCAGAGCTGGAGCGGCTTCATGCCGATAGGATTGCATCACTCAAGGTTTGCTTGTTTGTTTCTTTCGAGTTTTTCTGAGAGAAATTTTTTCTTTGGTTTTTGTAGAGGGAAGCTGAGAAGAGGCAAGTTTTGCAAAGGCAGGGACATGGAGAGTACAGAGAGGTAAAAGCAAGAGATTCATTCCATTAGTTTTGAGATTTTTGGTTTTCGAGATGTGTTCTTCAGGTAGCCGAAGAAGATTTTCTCGGAGAAGTTACTGGCAGTAACAAGGTTGTGTGTCACTTCTACCATCGCGAGTTCTTCCGCTGCAAGTAAGTTGCAGGAGATTTTTTTTTCTCGGTGGAAGCTTTAACTCTGTAATGCTGCTGTACACAGGATCATCAACAAGCACCTGAAAGCTCTAGCTCTTAAACACTTTGAGACAAAATTCATTATGGTGGATGCGGAGGTGAGATTTTTCGTTCCTGTCGTTCAGTTCCTTGATTCATTTATCCCCGTACAGAAATGTCCATTCTTCGTTTCAAAGCTCAAGATCAAGACGCTGCCGTGCGTCATCTTGTTCAGGTAACAGACTTTTCGGTCCCGGATGTCTGGAAAGCTCACTCGTTTGCCTCTCGCAGGAACGGCATTGCAAGCGAGAGAATTGTCGGGTTTGAAGAACTGGGAGGCGTGGACGATTTTCCCACAGCTACGCTCGAGAAGCTCCTGATCAAGAAAGGTAAGCAAAGCTTGTCTCTAAGCTTCGATTGCTTGCTAACCTCGAGTTTCGTGACAGGGATCTTGATAGTTCCAGAGAAAAAGGTGGAAGACGACTACGGACAGACAAGGATCCGCACGACGACGTATGAAGACAGTGACTCGGAGTAGACCAAACAAAAAAAAAATCGAATCTGGTACCACCACAGGTCTTCGGGAAGAGCTACAAGGAATTCTTCGTCAAAGTTACAAGCACTTCAACGTTTTGCCTCAAGAAGATCGAAACTCCAAACGTCCGGGGAATTATCAAAGGTTAGAGAATATGTACGTTGTTTGATCTTGGACTTATTGGATTGGTGTAGCATAAGAATCACGCATGGGCAAAAAGTTTATATCTTTTGATCGAATCCAAGGAATGTGAAGCGGCAAAGCATAGAGGAAACAGTGATTGAAAGGAAAATGAAAGCTTCCACTGAAAAAAAACCTTTGGATCGTCCTTGTCTATAAATTCCATAGGTAGTTTTTTCCTTCCAAGAAATCTCTTTAGCAAAAGAGAGGAGAGCTCTCTTTTTTAGACGAGGGAAACGCGCGCGCGAGAGGGAGAGAGAATGAGAAGCGCTAGTGGCCGGCGCAAGCTCCATCTCCATCACGACTACTACGACGATTACGATCGATCCAGGGCTTGCCGGCGATGCTGCTGCATTGGATTCCTCCTCGTCGTCGTCCTAGCGGCGATCGTCGCGCTCGTCCTCTTCCTCGTCCTGCGCCCCAGGCGGCCAGATTTCTCCCTCCAGGACGCGCGCATTGTCTCGTTTCGCGTCGAGCAGCCCGCGCCGCTCACCACTAGCGGCATGGCGGTGCTGCTGTCCATGGATCTGGAGCTCACGCTGGCGGCGCACAATCCCAACAAGGTCGGGATCAGGTACTCGGCGACGCGGATCTACATCTACTACAGGCGGAATTTCGTGGGATTGGCGGTGGCTCCAGCGTTCTATCAGCCGGCGCGCAGCAGCGGGCTCGTCCGGGCGTCGATCGTCGTGGACAGGGTCAATGTGCTCCAGGCGACGGCGGAGGATCTGCTCCAGGACGCGGCCAGCGGGATTGTGAAGCTGGATCTGCGCGGGAAGATCCCGGCGAGGATCGTCGTGCTGGGAATCCAGACGCCCCGGATCGAGGTCAGTTTTTTAGGGTTCTTGGGCTAATTTCGTCTTACGATTTCTTCTTCTTCTCTCGCTCGATTGACCGTTCGATCGCTCGATTGGTCGCGATCGATCGAGAGATTCTCACTGGCTTCTTCTTCCAGGTGGGGATTTCTTGCGAGATCGCTGTGAGCCCGCGGCAACAGCAGCTCGTGAGCAAGCAGTGCGGGGTGAAGAACGTTAATCTCGACTAGGTAGACGTGTCAAAAAAATTTAACTCAATCTCGAGCTTATAAAGGTCTCGCGTTCGATTCCCACCACGAGCAGTGCCACGTGGAGGACATCACTCCAACGGTGGGACGTCACGTCGGCCGGCATCTTGACGGGCGCCCGTCGTAATATTCCCTAGCTCGCCGTTGAAGATAAGGCGGCCGTGAAGAGAGAAGGACGAGAGGAAAAAAAGAGAAAACCCCATTTTTTTTGTTCTTCTTCTTCTTCTTTTGGGTTTGGCGCTTTGGTCGGTCCAGTGATCGTTGCCGCCAGATGATGGCTGGAGGAATCGTCAAGAAGAATCAGCAGCAGCAGCAAGCGCCAGCGGTTCTAGGCAAGATCAACGATGAGAATCGGCCGCCAGTGCAAGAAGTGGAGTACATTCTTTCCAGGGATCTCAAGCCGCTCAAAGATCCCGAGACGCAGCTCAAGGTAGGGTTCTATGGCGCAGATCTATGGGGATGTGCATTCTTGCTCACGGCATTGCTGGTGGCAGACCCTGGCAGCAAGGCTCGGCTCCGGAGATTGGCTCACCGTGTGCGCGGCGCTGAATCAAGTGCGCCAGATCTCCATCTTCCAGTCGGATTTGCTCCTCCCCGTGCTGTGAGTGGTTCTAGATCTGATATTTCGGACTGGTGGATTGATGATCGATGCCGCCGCCGCAGGGAGAATGTCATGACCCTAGTCTTGAAGGCCGTGAAGAATCCTCGCAGCGCGCTGTGCAAGACGGCGATTATGGCATGCTCGGATTTGTTCCAGGCGTTTCAAGATCAAGTGCTCGAAATGCTCGATCCTCTGGTACTTTTTTTCTCCTTGCCCTCTTTTTTTTCCCTTCTCGCCATGCATAGGCAGATAGTTTCATACTGGTTCTAAGCTTTTGGTCCTTTATTTTTTTCTGTGATCCAGTTGCTCCAACTATTGCTCAAAGCATCACAAGACAAGAAATTCGTTTGCGAGGAAGCCGAAAAGGCTCTCTTGGGAATGACTACCTGGATATCGCCCGTCTCTTTGATCCACAAGCTCCAGCCGTATACGACGCACAAGAACCCCCGCGTC
This sequence comes from Selaginella moellendorffii, assembly GCF_000143415.4. NCBI lineage: Eukaryota > Viridiplantae > Streptophyta > Lycopodiopsida > Selaginellales > Selaginellaceae > Selaginella > Selaginella moellendorffii. The sequence goes on along the minus strand of NW_003314300.1, from coordinate 707,131 downwards.
CGTGCAAAGTCGGCAACATGTATCTCCAAGAGCGTCGCCAAACTCGTAAGTTGCTCGAGATCTTCATGGATTCGATCAAAAGTTTCTCACATTTTCCTTGTTTCCTCCAGGGCGCCGAAGGCATCAGGGACTACGGATTGGAAGCTTTGATGCAAATCGCCGCTGCGCAGCTCATCGACCAGCTCCCCGAGGCTCGCGAATCCGCTCGTAAGTTGGTGGTGGAGCTCCACTCGGCCTTCCAGCAACAGCCGGACGTGAGCTCCAATCTCTCCGAGACGAGCAGCAGCAGCAGTGGCAGTGACTCCGACGATCAAAACCAGAAATCCTGGGAGGAGTTTTGTTCCAGCATCCTCACTCCCGCGGTGGCGCAGCCGATTCTTCGCGTCAGCACCAGGTGATCGATTTGATACCGCCTCTATCAAACGATCGTCTCGAGGGAGAGAGAGGGAGAGGGTCTCCTCCAAATTTGTACAAAAGAAAGCTCTTATGCCCTGTAGATTTTCTAGTGGTGCCCAAGACCAGGAGTGAGAGAGAGAGAGAGAGAGAGAGAAGATGATCGATCGATGATCGCCACCATTGGCTGGTTCTTTTTTCCTTGGCGAGCACGAAACAAAATTAAAAACCCATTTTAAAGGCAAAGTTGTTTGGCACTAGGCTAGGGCTTTTCAGACAGGGGTTTTTGGCGTCATGGATTGCGCGAAGCGGGCCAAGACGATGATCCCGCGCGGGTAAGAGACGATCTAGTAGCCTACATTCTACCTGATTCGCGTTGCAGCTACCAGAAAGATGTGTTCCAGAGGGCATTGAAGGAGAATATCATCGTCAATCTCGGCACTGGAACGGGGAAGACGATGATCGCGATCATGCTCATCCAGAGCTTCGAGGACAGGCTGTCCATGCCCCAGGAGAAGCGAATTGCGGTGTTTCTAGCACCAACGGTGAATTTGGTGATCCAGGTACTGTTCTTCTTCGCGAGTTCTCCAATTCTTTAGACTGTAACTTTTTTGCTCTTCTTCTTTAATAGCAAGCTCGAGCTATAGAATCCTTTACGGTGCTCAAGGTCGGTGACTACTACGGTGACAAAGGAGTCGATTCTTGGAGCGTCAAGCAATGGCAGGCGGAGGTGGATTCTCATCAAGTGAGCGTCTTCGATCACAATCTTTTCGTTGTTTTCTTATGGATTTTGTCTACAGGTTCTGGTGATGACGCCTCAGGTGTTTTTAAATGCGCTCGGGACTTCTGCGCTGAAGCTCGAGTTTGTGGAAATCCTTGTCATGGACGAGTGTCATCACGCCCACAAGAATCATCCATACGCGCTGATTATGAAGGTGAAATCTTTCGTCTGTGGCCTGTTTCTTATTCTGCTTTACAACCAGACGCACTACCACGTTTCTTGTCTCAAATCAAAGCCAAAGATATTTGGAATGACAGCTTCTCCTGTTATTCAGAAAGGTGCCGTAACAGTGTTGTTTCTGTGTTTCCTGTTTATAACTCTTACTCGAGGAAATATTTCAGGTGTATCATCAAGTTATGACTGCAATTGTAAATTAACGGTCTTAGAAAGCATTCTGGATGCCAAGGTTTTAGTTATATGTTGGAGAATGACTTTTTCTCACGTCATGGTTAGGTGTACACAGTGGAAGATAAGTCCGAAATAGAAGAGTATTATCCGAATCCGACACAATATAAGGAGTACTATGACAGACCGAAACAAAGCTTCTCCAGTATACAAACTGATCTAGAAATACTAAAAGACCGCGTAAGTTCCCCCTAAATTTTTATTTAATTCTTATTTCTCACTTTGAACTACAGCTAAATTCTGAAGCTGCGTGTAACTGTAGCGAATATGAGCAGCAGAACAAAATAAACAAATCTATTGACAGACTTCTTCTGAGCATAAACCACTGCCTCGTAGACCTGGGCCTTCTACCTGCGCTTCTGGTAATCACATAACGTATGTGTTGTGTTAGAAATGTGTACTTCTGCAGGCAGTGGAGATACTCAAGAGTCGCAACAAAAGTACTTTTCATTTAAAATGGAAGCCAGATGTCTCGTTGGAGGAGGAGGAGGTGAAAACGAGCTTGAAAGAGCGTTTCTTACAAAATGTTTCTTCAATACCAAGGTTTTCTCAAGGTTCGTATCTCTCTTTTCTTTTCTTTTCTTTTCTGTTTTTGTTTTTGTTTGTCTAAACCGTTCAAACACACAATCAGTATCTTCGCGCTCTTATCCGACCTTAGAGGAAATGACTTCAGGAACATTAAGCCCGAAAGTACTGGTACTATTGGATGTGCTTGAAAGATTGAGGTTAGTTGTGCCCTCCCTGAAAGTTTTGCTTAAATCATTTTCAGGGGCATGACAAACATGCGTTGCATTGTCTTTGTGGAACGTGTGATTGTGGCCATGGCCTTAGCCAAGCTCATATCTGGGCTTTCGTTTCTTTCTCATCTCCGTTGTGATTATATGACTGGTGTGCGTGATACGGATGCAAGAAATCCAACCCAGCAGCAGGAGGTTCTACACTCTTTTGCAGGTGGCAAGGTTGGTAGTTCTTATGCTTTTTTATGTGTAACGTTCCTTGTATATCTTGTAGCTTAATCTGCTAATAGCGACCTCAGTTGCAGAAGAAGGTCTTGATGTCCAGGCATGCTGCGCTGTAATCAGATTTGACGTATGCCAAACTTTGCGAAGCCATGTTCAATCCCGAGGACGTGCTCGAAACCTATTATCAACTTACGTATGGCTTCTGGAAACGTAAATAGTTCGTCCTTTGTAATTGCATTCTAAACATGGATCTGATACGTACAGGGGGAATGTAGAGCAGCTGAACCTGTTCAACCAGTTGTGTACAAGCGAAAGAGTGGTGGAAGATCAAGTAATCTTCCGAAATTATATGGATATTACGAGAGAGGCACCTCCAGAAGGTGACCTGGAGTTTTTCCGTGTGGAATCAGGTGCTTGTAAAAGTTCGCAGGACAGCGTGAGCTTCATTCACGAGTATTGTGCTCGTCTTGGTGACAGGTATTTCTTTCGTCTATCTCTCTTATGCTTATCTTCTGTGCCGCAGGTACTACAATGCAAAACCAAAGTTTTCGTTCAAAGATTCGTTCGTCTGCACTGTGGAATTTCCACCCAACGCTCCTCTGCGTTCAGTAGAAGGTCCTCTAAGACGTACAGAACAGCTCGCGAAAAAAGCAGCGTGTTTGCAAGCATGCCGGAAACTTTATGACATGGGAGAAGTTAGACGTGACACGCTTTGCCCAGATGTTGACGATTTCGATGAAGAAGACCAGCCGATGCGGAAGAATGAATCAGGTATTCGACTAGTCTATTAAATTTGCAAGGCCATTAATGACGCGTGGATTGTAGGAAAACGCAAGGAGATCTTCTCGACTGCAAAGCCACTCATTTTCGAGGGAAGCTGGGTGTTTAACGAGTCAGGGGTGCAGTTGCAGTTTTATAAAATCTGCTTCGTGGTTGAGCCACCTGAATCACGAACATACTCAAACTTTGGATTTCTGGTAAATTGCGTCATTGACGCAGAAGTAACCGATTCTGAAGTGACCCTGTTCTCAAGAAATAGAGTTGTCAACGCTAGAGTACATCGCGTCGGGCCAATTCAGCTGGATGCCAATCAGGTACGAAGGATTTTGTTCATTAAGAATAGGAGACACGATTGATAAAGGCACGTCTTTCTTCTGATACAGGTAAAGGCAGCCAAGGCATATCAAGAGCTACTGCTCAACGGAGCTTTCAACCGTTTGGCACGCTGCTCGGGAAGTCCTCAAGAAATCCTCTGGGACAAATCTCAAGCGTTTCTTGTGCTACCTGTGCATGATGACAACGATAGTATTGATTGGACGAGTGTTCATGCGACTGCGTGGGTATACAGGACACTTTGTAGTAATTTCTCACCATCTTCTCCAATGGATGGGGATGGTGTGGGGGAGAAGACGCACGCGGACATGCTCTGCACTGCCAATGGCTACGTACATTCTTCTGCGCTCCAGGACATGGTCGTAGCTACCGTGCACAATGGCAGGCTTTTCTGTGTCACAGGGGTTCTAGAGAATTTTACTGCGGCATCACTACTACCGAAGAGAGGCTTCACGTACATAGATTATTACAAAGACAAGTGAGCGTCTATCGCAGCCTGTGCCTACATTCTCTCACCAAGCTCACGTTTTTGCAGGTATCAAAGGACGTTACGGCTTCCAGAGCAGCCATTGCTGAAAGCCAAGCCTACGCATGCTTTTCATAATCTCCTCATAAGACCCAAGGAACAAGAAGGTGATCATGGTGAAAACTCGATATTTGCTTAGAAATTACAATTTATAGTGTTGGAGTTTATGTTGCAGGTTCTAGACAAGAAGAAAGTTTTGTAGAGCTACCACCTGAGTTGTGCCTGTGCCTAGAGATTAAGTCCGGACTAATTCGATCGCTATACTTCGTCCCTTCGTTTCTTCACCGGTTTACTTCGACCGTCTGTGCCATACAGTTGCGCTCACCACTGTGGCCATGGATTCCTGCAGCGAAGGTATTCATCTTTATCCTTGAAAATGCATCTTAGTGGTGAGATGGTTTTCCAGATCCTCGAAGCAATTACCAGCAAAAAATGTCACGAAGAGTTCTCATATGAGAGTTTGGAGCTTCTAGGGGACTCGTTTCTCAAATACGTCGTGACTCAAAAGCTGTTCCTGGTCTACGATAAGAAACACGAAGGCCAGCTCAGTGCGAGAAGGTCTCGCGCTACTTGCAATGCAGCGCTATATCAGTTGGCAAAATCATCTGGCATTGCGGTATGCGCGATCTTTCTTCCTGTAGTGTAAATGTTTGACTTTGCCTTGCAGGAATACATACGAGACGAAGAATTCAATCCTTCCAACTGGACTGGCCCGGGCATGCTTACCTCTGATTCATCAAAATGTAGGCACCAGCAGGGGAGCTTTGAAAACGAGGAAAATTATTTTTCATCTTGTGCGAGCGGCCATCGGGGGATTCGAAGGAAAGCTCTCGCCGACGTTGTAGAGGCCCTTATCGGTGCATACTTGGCCACCTCTGGACCTCCGAGCGCCATGGAGCTTATGAAACAGCTCGACATTGACATAGAATTCGACATAGGCTTGCTTGCCTCGGCTCGCCAAGCTTCCCTGCCGGCTGAATCGTTTCAACATCTCCAGGCCTCGTTGGAGTCTTTAGAGCATAAGCTGCAGTATAAATTTCAAAACAGGAGCCTCTTGGTGGAAGCTATAACTCACGCATCTCAACCGAACTGCTTGCTCTGCTATCAGGTAAGTTCCTTGGTTTATCAGCTTGGCTTTTTTTCTAATCGAAAACAAATACAGAGGCTAGAGTTCCTTGGCGATGGCGTCCTGGACTTCCTTGTATCCCGCCACCTCTTCGAGACTCATCCAGGATTACCTCCAGGAACACTCACTGACTTGCGGTCTGCAGCCGTGAACAACAAATGGTTTGCTCGGCTGGTTGTGAGGCACGGCTTACATCAGCATCTTCAGCATGGCTCGGTGGAACTTGACTGCGAGATCCGAAAGTTCGTGCAAAACGTGAAGGAAAAACCAGACGCTTCATGCTTCGAAGACTTGTCGGCCCCAAAGGTACGTACACATATTCCGGTGGTCTTCTCTACATTCTGGCCTCTCTTTTCTCAGGTGCTTGGAGACTTACTTGAAAGCATAACCGGTGCCATATTTGTGGACACTAACTTCGATTTGGAGAGGTTGTGGAGAGTGGTGCTGCCCTTTGTTATCGCCTCTGGTCACTCCAGCGACGCTGCGTTTCCATCCTGTGCGCATTCTCATGGAGCTTTGCGCGAGAAAAGGCATGACAGTCAGTTTCTTCCGGACAGAGGCGACCACGACTGAAGTAAGGGTGACTTTTGGAGAAGAATCACTTGTGGAAACTTCCCAGGAGAAGCCGAGGAAATCTGCAAAGATAGACGCGGCTCTGAAGATGCTTGCCAGTCTCCAAGTAAGCTCTGGAAATTCCTAACGCAGTTCTCTCTCTCTCTTTTTTGCTAGACTTAAGCTTTTGTTGTATCAAAAAGTAAATGTCTAGTACTGAAAGAAAAAAGTGGAGACAGAAATGAAAATATATTACTCAACAGTTGTATGAGAAATTCAAAATATTATTGTCCATCAGTGTTATTTTAAGCACCAGCATCTAATGCAAGTAGAAGCAAACTAGAACTCCAAGGTACCATATTTCTCAGCTGGTGAAACCCATCCCACCCCATGATATCTCGCAGAGAGCCAGCTAAACTCTATATTTCCAGCCATGAAATACTCCAAGCCTTGCACATACCCCATGACATTTCCCTTGTTCAAGTCCTTGTTTGACAGAACCTTTTGTTTGATGTCAGCAAACTCTTTCTCCAAATCCTGAACCATTTCTGCAACTTTCTCCATTGCCTCGTTTAAGCCACAGTTGCTACTGTAACCAACCAGTGCCACAGAATTGAGGTACTGTTCACAAGCCCATTCCTTTTTGAAGGAGACCATGTCGTTGGCTAGGAACGAATGGCGATTTGCAATCACTTCCAGCGTTTGAATATGGAGATCGTCTAGCATTCCTTCCTCTTCCAGCCCAAAATTATTAAGGAAGTCTATTGCCACCATGCAAGGGATAACCCCAGCCGTTACCTCCCTCATCCACATATAAATCTCAAAGTTGGGAACCAGTTTCTTGTGAAGCCAACTTGATTCCACCTCAAACATGTCGAGCACATCAATCATGGAATTCGAAAACCGGGTCTTATGTCCAGGCTTCATGAAACCCTTTAGATCAGTGTAGACATCGTTAAGCATCCCCATTTGCCGCAGTAGGTCTTTACTTTTCACCAGAGTTAGCGCTTGATCATAGTCGTTTTTAAAGATGAGCTGCAAGTGTGGCATTCTTCAGGTCAGAGACAGGGACAGAAGGATCGTCCATAAAATCATCTGCAAGAAAGAACCAGCACAAGAATTTTGCCATGGGAATCAATCTCTCTGAAGAAATGGCTTGGTATGCAAAGCCTGCAAGTTTTCCAAGCTTGCTCTGAATGACAAACTGAGTCTTGTGATCAGTGAGATCATGCAGGTTTAAAAAATCCATACACCATTTGTCAACTTCAGCATCCAACTTTGCATCATAAGCAGGATTCAAATCAACATGATAAGAGCTGTGCGGTGGTATGTAAAAGCTTTTGGCGCCCTCAAAAATGCTAAGGATAGAGGAGGCTCCATGATGGATCTTCTTCTATGTTTCTCCAGGGCTGTGTAAGCTATATAATGCCTGGGTATGACTGACTATTCAAGTCTTTCTGCACCCGCCAAGAAATATACAAGGAGAAAGATTTATTGGTAATATTCACTGAATAAAATTATTAGTAACTCATTCAAAAGTTAATAAAATTATCACAAGACAAAAAAATATTTCAAAGGAAGAATTTCAGGCAAAACTCTTTACTTCTGAAAAGCAAAGTCAGACAAAATCTCTTGATAACACCGGTTTAGAACCAAAAAAACAAGTGTGTTGGGTTAAAGATTTGGCCATCGTCAAAGATGCCGAGCCCAAGCCGGACGGCATTCAGGGCTATGATCTGCAAGGAACAAAACACCAAAGCCATGTCTCAACGAAAATACCCACGACAGCACTCGCAGAAAAACAAAGCTTTGAACCCTAGTTTACATTGTCTGCAGGTTCCCTTTGACGATATCAATCTCCGTTTCAGAGTACATTGAGTTAAGAACCAAAATTTCGTCCACCTCATGGCGTCCAAAACACCACCGCCAGAGCTCCTCCAAGGCTGTCCCCAGTGATGTAAGGCCTTTCGCAAAGAGGGGGTTGCGGCAATCCATGAGAACTTCCATGTTTGCTCGTAGCCCATGTGATGCGCGAGGAGCTCTTGCTTGGTGTAGGCGCTGCTGCAAAAAAAATATTTCACAGGAAGAATTTCAGACAAAACTCTTTGGTCACTTGGTTGTAGACAAAATAAACTCTTAATTTCAGGTTTAGAACCAATAAAAATCTCTAATTAAAGTACTCTTTGGCCAGCAAAGATGTCCTTTTCAGCGAGCAAAGCAGGCCCAAGCCGGACAAGTAATTGACCGGGCTATGATCTGTAAGCCTGGGAAACAAAGCAGCAGCAGCCTGTAGAAGAAAGCAGTACCAACAAATTATGAGTGCATTGTCCTTGAAGTTGTAAGACGCAAAGTTGAAGTTGTTGCTCCAGTTCCACTTGGTTATCCTTGAAAATAATGTTTTGGGGATATACTGGTAGCATGGTTTAGAGTTCTTACGGTACAAACTCTTATCGTCTCTATTATGTCTCTCACTCTTGTCATCTGGGAGTGAACATCTGGCTCGTTTTTGCTACTTGACTTTCCAACTGAGGCACAATTGGGTTAGAGGAGCTAGAGGGCTGGCTTTTAGTGGTGGAAGAGGGGCTTATGTGGTCTAACCTCGAGCCCATCAGCAGCTTCAGTCGGGGGGGTGGGGGCGGGGGCGGGCAATCTAGCAATGCCTCTTCTCTACTTACTATGATGTGTCCGCTCGGAGGCTGCCTATGTAGCCCGCAAGCCAAGTCCCAAAGAAGTTCTCCGAGGATGCCAGCACCACATTCATGATGTGCTCCTGCTTCGTCACCATCACAAAGAAAGCGAGAAGCTGGTCGAGCTCTTTCTTAGTCGCTGGATTGCAGCCAATGTCCTCGATCATGTCTTTGGGATGTGGTATAGGGGTGTTGGCAATGCATAGCTGAAGACATCATGCACAGCTCCTCTAGAGCCAGCCACTTTCACCACATTTGCCCAATATGGAGGTTGTGACTGGATTAAGTAGAAGGCCTTACAGTGCTGTGCCTCCACCTTTTTTTTTGGTCATGAGGAGTCATTTTGTGGCTTTTGTGCATCAATTAGGCATTAAAAGTGTGCTTGCTGGCTGAAAAACCTTCTCTCTTAGCTGTTGCCAGTGTGGGTATATACTACCCCATCTCAACTTATGAGAACATAGTAGTAGAGCATTCTCAGGACATTAAGAAGCAGATGTACAAAGATGAAGTGTTATGTTGCTCTGGCACTTGAGTGGGTCATGCACTATGGTCCACAACAGTGAGTAGAAAACTTATACCACCCAATGACGCTTCACATTTTTATGGAGGGCATTCTAATGTCGGATCATGACCTAGGCCTCAAAACTGTAAGGTTATCCTACGACCTTATGTGATGGATGGGGGAATGGGCCTGATGGAGAGTTAAGAACCTCCCTGCCCTCTTGCGAGCTCCAGGAGACCTAACCCTCGCAAGATCTCTAGATGCTTTTGTGGAACGCTGTGATTTTTTAGGTCCTTTTTTCCTTAGGTTTGCCACTTTCTAGAGCTTTCTACATGATCTCTCATGAGTTTCTTTTTAAGAGTGACTTCAAAGCATCTTTACCACCAACTTCAGCTTATAAATATGTTGCCCAACATTTGCTAAACTTGCTAGGGAGGCCCTTTAAGGAAATGTTCAAAAGATACTTCAGAAAAGAAATCAGATGGAGTGGAATCCATGAAGAAATGGCTCACACTTTGTAACTTGTGTCGTGAGTTATTGAAACCAGATAGAACTAAATAAGAGCTAATACAATAGAAGTGGATATTAATAATGTAATTATGGCTAATGTAAAGGTGGTCAGAAAGGCAAGGTAAATTGACAAATTGAAAAAAAAAATTATGGTTTACAATTTGGTATCAAAGCCATTTTCTCAGTTATAATGAAGGATAAAGGCAAATCACTAGAAGATGGCTAAGATAAAGCATAAACGAGCAAAGATTAACATTAAATTACTTACAAAGATGAAGCTTTTAGTCAAATAAAAATCAGTTGATAAAAAATCCTTACATGAGGAGGATTTCAATAAGGAAACCTCCAAAGAGTTAATAACTATAGGGTGGTGGAAAATTAATTTTACAATATAGAGGTTTAGTGTTGCAATTTTCAAATTTAGAAAAGGTCCTATATGGAAAACTATGCTAAATCTTAATGGAGAACAACAAAAGCTAATGAAAAACTAATGGCTACTTGGGAAGTGATGAAATAAAAAATTAATATTCCCCCAAATGCTACTCTACATTTAAAAATGCACTAAGTAAGTTGAAACAAACATAAACTAAGGCTTACTTGGTTCTTGTTTACCTCAACCTACAGGAACCATATAGCAAGCCACATCACCACCTCAGGCAATGCCTAAAAACACAGAAACATGCATTGATTGCTTATTGATTTGGTAAGGGAGAATATTTCTTAGATTGCATAAACTTGAAATTTTCTAAATTTCATGAACTTGGGAATTCCTTGGATTATCACTTATGAAAAGGTGTGGAGCATTGTCATGGGGCAACTTATATGCAGTGCTCATCTTCCCAATCCTCCTCTTCTCCTCCCCTCCTCCTACTTACCATCACCTTGCTTACATTTGTGGATTGATTCGGCTATGGTTTAGAATGGAGCATCTTAGTGTGTGATCGAGGCAACAGTAGAAAGTAGCAAGTAGCAGCAATAGTGGGGCAAGCATCAACACTAACAATAGCGGTGGTAGCAAGGAGCAGCGCCAGCACCAGTAGCAACACCAATAGCAGTGTGACAAGCAAAGCAGTATTGGTAGTAAGCAACAGCACTAGTAGCACCAACAGCAACACTAGTGGCAAAGAGCAGGACCAACAGCAACAGCAGTAGGGGCAACAATAGTAGTGGCAACAATATGCAATAGCGGCATTGATGGCAAACAAGAAATAGCACCAACAGCAACAGCGGGGCCAGCAAGCAGCAACACCAACAATGGCAGCAGTAGCAAGAAAAAGCAGTAGGAACAGCAAGTAGCAACACTAGTAGCACCAATGGCAAGGGCAGCAAGAAGCAGTAGCAGTGGATAGCAAGCAGCGGTGGCAGCAATTTGCAGTAGTAGCAACAACCAAGGGAGCAACCAGCCAAGCCTTAACACTAGTAGCAATTAGTTAGCAGCAATAAGATCGTGCCTATCAAGTAGTAGCTGGATCATGCCTGACAGCCCTACTCCTTCTAGGCCAGTGAGCTTAGTAGCAGCAATAAGCAAGAGGTGCAACAGCAACTAGAAGCACCAACAAGTAGTAGCAACAACAACACATATCTCGTAAGATATTTATAGTATTTTTTCTAATTACTTTCATATCTAACCAAAGTTCTTAATTTGTCTTCAGGATGGCCACTACTTCAAGTGATCATGATAAAACCAAAGATCACCTATATCAAGTAGGGAATACTTCATCATGAGTATATGAGTATGATAAAAGTAAGAAGAAAGGCCAAAGCTATAGGGGACTTATTTGACAGGATGATTCATATACAAAAGCATTGATCATCCATAGCTTTCTAGCGTGCCACAACAAAGTGATTTGCCCAATAATTAGTCTACTAGAAAATGTTTTGACAAGCAACTCTAAGAAGAAAACGTGCGTCAACATTCATCAATCGCTTCAACTAATGAAGAGAGCACGTTCATGCGATCATCTAGTTGCAAAGAGAGCAATTCTTTCCATGACCATTGGTGGTGACAACATTCCAAACACTACTCTTGCAAATGTTCTTGGGATTCATAGGAGAAACCTACCAGCTGCATGAGCAAGGAGGAAGATGATAAGGATCAGAAGCTGGTAGATAGGCACTAGGTGGTCATAAGTGAAGGAGTGATTGAGTACAGCAATTGATGAAGGGCCTGGTGGAGAATTTTTGGGCTACAGGTAGTCATGTATCATCTAAGGACATTTGTTTCAAGTGAATCAAGAGAATACACAGACAGATAGTTGTAAAACTGGATAAGTAAACCCTTAAATTGTACACTCTTAATCGTACAAGCATTGGGTCAAGGAGCTTAATGATATTTCATCTGTTTATCTCTTCCAAACCTGGATGTCATATGATCCAAGCTCATACACAATATGAAAACAATGGAAATTGGCAAACTTCTGAAATTGTAGGTGAGGAGCATGGAGACAATTCCAATAAATCCTCCATTAAATTGAGAAAACCTTTGGCAACCTTGCCAAAGAGCCACATGGAAGTGTTCCTTGACAAGCAAAAACAATAGCGCATTTTGCCACCCCTCTACATCACCTATACCTTCCAGGAGAATTTTGTTGCCAATACGCACGCTCCATCATAAACAAGCACAATGCCACCTTTGAAGTTTATAAGATTCATGGCACGCTGAAACATCTCAAGAACAAGCAAGTAAATTAGCAGCCAAAACGCTACCCCCCAACTAGCCAGTTGGGGCACCAGTTCAAGGTCCTATATGATATGGAGTGGATTGATTGAGGAACGATCTCATGTGTAAAATCCTAGTTCCCCTACTATAAAAGCTATCCTTCATTTTAGGTTTGGGATTACGATGAAGCGACAGCGGCCGAGGGGAAAGCCGGGGAGCAAGGTTCCTGAGCACTCTGAAGTGAAGTTTGTATATGTTAGTGCAGGTCGAGGATGACAGGATGCAATCACTCCGTGATCCAATCGTGCTAACGAGAGGCATGGCAGACAGTCAGTTTTACGGACAACTATCGTAAGAGGCGGAAAGCGATGAATGATCTTTTGTGGTCACATAAGTGCTCACACGATGATGAGCCCATTCGTAGAGGAGATAGTGTGCTGGCTCCCGTGTTCACTATTGTAGACGACGCTCACCATTCTAGCGAGGATGAAGAGGAGCAACCACAAGCCAACCTCATGAGCTTCGTTGTCGTGTTTGCCCCAGGAGAGGGCAGCGGCGGCAAAGAGCTAACCGGAGGGGTGACCATGCTCTGGTTTTTCCAAGTCCTTGCACTCTTGTCTACTTGCGCTCTTGTCTACGACCACCAAGGCGAGGAGCTACTTGCGCTCGAGTCACCAATATCGATCGACGTGGGAGCGTTCGTTCCTCGCCTACCGGGTTTCAGGCTCATCTTGTCGCAGCTGTGCGGTCGAGGATGGGAGACCGGGGCTCTGACCCTCGGCAAGAGAATGGCGCGACTCGTGCAAGCCATTACGGAGTCGGACTTGGAAACTGCGTACGCAGCCACTCGTAGACAGCTTAAACATGCTGGTCCCAGGCGAGAATAGAGAGGCCCCGCTTCTTGCAGCAGTGAAGCGGCACCATCGACTGGGTGCTTCTGCTGCTGGTGATGGATTTGTCCAGTATCTTTTGGAAAACGGGGCAGACCCAGATTTTCCATCGCCGGATGAGATATTTCATTGGTCAGGTAACATTCTTTCTTGTCACATCCTTTACATTGTCACTCGTATGGTTGGTTCTCTTTCCAGGCGTACCCACCTGGCCGTTCAGCGCCCATCAAATGGATGACTTGGTCACGCTCTTCAAGCCCATGGCGCGGCCTGTCGAGACTCTCAACAGCAAGCACTTGTGCAACGCTCGCGATCCCGAGCATCTGGAGCTCTTGCTCAAGCTCCCTCATATGGATCCCAACCGGACCTCGCCGGAGGGCTGGCTCCCCCTCATCGCTGCGCTGAATCGAATAGAATTGGCGAACGATCCAATGCTGCCGACTTACGACGGTTTTTGCCCGTTTGCCAGAGCGGCGTTCTTGAATGAAGATGAAGAGATCTTGCGAATTATGGCAAAGGCGGCCAGCAATATCAACGTGAAACCAGGGGGGTATACGGTTCTCCGCAGTGCTTGCAGCGCTCGGAAGGCTGGAGTGTGTCGAGTCTTACTTGAGTGCGGGATGGACGTTGACGATGGATTACCGGACTTGAGGTCTGCTTTGAGAGATCTCTTCCACTCGTCCAACACGCCCATGCCAGATTGCCTTGCTAAGTTCGTGGTCGTAGTTTATATATTAAACTTAGAATATGAACTTAAGCAAGAGGTGGTAGAATATAAACTTAAGCAAGAGGTGGTTATATTCGAAAGAACTTAAACCGCACTTTACATTTACAAAATTTCTAGCGCTTGAAGTGTAAGCACTTGGGTGGAAAGTTAGACCTTGCTGCCATAAATTTCCCTGCAAACGCCAAGAACAAGCTATAAATTTCCCGACAGCTCAACAACACAGAGACAAGAAAACCAAGAAAAGCCTCTCAAGAACAAGCAAGCAAATTAACAGTACCTCCTCTTGAGCGAACTAGCCAGTTGGGAAAATTTTGGCACCAGTTCAAGGACTTAGATGATATCTAAGCCTACAAAAACTATAGATTAGTCGGAAGGTAAAGAGAAAACCAGACCATCCTCGACCGTCACTCGCAAATCAGCCTCTTACCGACCAGACTTACTGTTTGTTCCTCGTTGTCAAAACTTTACTTTGATGTTGTCAAGTCATCGGAACGGTGGAAGAGCTTGTCAATCATATCTCAGGCTTTCAGGTTGGCGTTCTTATTAAACGGCCACAGGCTAGCAAGGCGCTCGAGAACACCACCTCCTTTGACGAAGAGCCCCGAGAATCCTTGCGGCGTTGTTGCCGGAGGGAAGTCCTCCGCCGGCATGGCAAACGCGCGGATCATCTTCTCCAGCCTGTTCAAGGACAGGAAAGCTCCCTCTTCCTGGAGTGTTGAGGGCGACAGCACCGGGAGTGTGTGATCCCGAAACCGTGGGGATGCCTGGATCATATATCTCGCATTAGCACCGCTCTAAACTTTTGTCACAAGTAATGTACCTCCAAAGGACTCAAAGCAGCACCACAGCTGAACATAATCTCGATTCTAAATCGCCGAGGACTTTCCAGCGCTACCTGCGTTTTAGCAAATGAAAGAAGTGTAAGTCCACAGCAAAACAAAGGTGAAATTCGTTTACCTCCGTGTTTTCGTAAAGCCGTAGGACGACGTGAGTCAAGTAGTCAAGCTCTTTTGTCTCGAAAATCTCCTCCAGCGCCTCAGTTGATACAAGTGGAGGTTCTCCTTCCAACGAATCGTCGAGATGGCAGTAACGTAGCACGTTTATCAGCGAGTGTATATGGGATTCCTAGATATCAAAGCGGTACAGCCAAGTTAAGAAATTGACGAGCACAAAAGGAGCGTACCGAAGTAAAGTACAGCCGAGTGCGGACGTGCCTTTCAGGTGTTTTAACATTTGCGTATCTGTGTAGAAACATCAAAGTGGTTTAGAGCGATCCAAAGAGAAAACGAAAGAAAAAACTTACTTTGGATCGAGGCGATATTGCGTTTCTTTGTCGTCGTGATCGTCTGTATTAGACTTCTCACTCGTCAAACTGGACCTCCGAGAATCACTCTTCACACTAGATTTTTGAGACTTATTGTCCTCCTCATGTTTCCCCTTGGGTGGGCCAACAGAATCTGGATTTATTTTAACTTCTTCGTTTTTCAACTCTGCAACACTGATAGCCTCTTCTCTGGTGTTCCTCAGATCTATCAAAATCTTCCCCAGCAATCGACGGCAAATCTAGGTACAAAGGAAGCAGGAGAGTGATTAGAACGCGTATAAAGTATCAATAAGCAGTACCTTCGATCCAATTTTCAGTTTGTGCTTTGGGTTTATACCATATTCATTCGGTATGACTCCATCTGCTAGTGCCTGTATTGGACACATGCGAACACGAATTTAGCATTCCTTAAATCCGTTTTGACATTGCACCTTTGCCACCGTGTAAAGGTCTTCGAGACCATCCAGTTTTAGATGAGCATTGTGTAGAAGATCGTACCTGCGAGAAATCGTGAGAAAGATATAATGCAGTCAAAGGAACATTCCTTACTTGGAAGAATCGTACACATCCGGAACCTTGCTTATGTCGTAGCGCCTGCAAATCAGGAAATTCGCCTCACGTCTGATAACACTAATAGACCACTTACTCTTTACGCTCATTATATATGTCACGCTCGAGTTTCTTCCAACGTGCATACATAAGAAGAAAGCCTTCACTGCCGCAAGGCAAACCGGCAGAAATTCGGTCCACATCCATGTTCGTCTTCCCCAAAGCCCTGGCTTGATCGTATGGAGGTATTTCTTCATTTAAACCATCGGCCAGCCGCTCCTCTTCCGCCTTGCAGAGGAGCTTGACTTGTGCGGTAATTTTCTTTGTCAGATGTACCTATAAAATCGGGTCAATGCTGAGATTGTTCCAAAAACAGGAAAGAAATACCATTTCCTTCATCAACTCCAGAGCGTTGGGAGGTAGTCCAGCGCCATCTACCATCCAAGGCTCATTTGTGCATTCGCAACATGATTGGCCAGCCATCATGATTTCGTACAGCTTGGCCTGCAAGCAAACTGTTAAAGCATACATCAACGACTATTATTTTACCTTCGCCTCCTCCATTTCGATACTGGCTGTATCTAGTCCATCAAGCATTGGTGAATCTTTGCTTACAAGCGAAACCTGCCAAAAGATGGTGAGGCCATATAATGTCACTGCAAAGTTATAGTACCAGGATAGGCGTCAGGGGGCCCTCTAAATCAAGAAGACCTTTTGCAAAGGCTGCAGATGACATCTGGTACCGATTATCATGTTACATCTGCATAAGAACGAAAAGGAGAAAAACGATCACCTGCACCCGCCCTTCATCCGAGCTATAGATCTTTAAATCGTGACGATAAGTGCTATGCAGACGAAGCAATCCAGTTCCCTCCCCTGCAAAAAAATGAACAATGAAAATTCGGTTAAGGCTATAGTTAAACTCTACCTGGATACATAGTGTTCCGAAAAGAACGTCCAAGCTCTTCGGCCTGGAAGCAGCAAAGTGAGAATATGTAAAATTCATTACACATCGAACCTGTTTCCTTCCGGCGTGTGTAAGAACACCACCGTACTTCAGAACCATAAGCGCCTCAGTTGGTCTTTCCTCTTCACCATCTGTGGCTTCCTGCCACTTTTGAGGCTTAAGTTGCACTTTCCGGTAAATCCCAGAAAAATGGCCACCCTATTAGAACAAGTTATTAGAACAAGTCAGTACCAACAATTAGTATGTACCTCTTCCAAAACTGCCTTGACATGTCGCAATTTTTCTGCATGTTCAAGGTCCTCAGCCTCACTGTCGCTTTCCTTTCCAGATCTTGAAACATCATATGCAAGTATAAGAATCCTCGGGCGAAGGGAAAAGATCTAACTCAAACCTTGCTCTTGGTACAAGCATTCTTGTAGCATCCAGAAGATCTTGCAATTGAACAGCGCTTTTCAGCTTTGCCTGCATAGAAAGCATTAGCAAATCATATTAAAGTTTCTGAGCTAGCTTACCTCCGCTCTTGGTCTTCCGCCGTTATATTTTAGCATTAAGTTCAGTAGCCTATCTTGCGTGACTTTCATTTTTACTTTCTGCTTGGGGGTCCGATCACCACTGACAGCTGACAAGTGAGCACAATGGAGGCAGAAAAGGAACACTTACTGGCGTAAGACGGCTATGACACAGCGCAACTCCTCGGATTGTCCAAAAGTACCGGACATCACGCTACTTCCCTGTCGTGGTAATTCAAGTGGCCTGGGTTCGCTCCAGGAGAGGCAGGGCGGAATCTTTGAAAGGTGTGGTGCCTTAGCCTCCAAAAACATGGTTCTTAAAACACATGCAGCGTCATCGTAGTACCTAAGAAAGCAAGTTGCAGCAAGTTTAACATGGACAACATTGCCTACTTGTACGAGTTTTTTACAAAACTCCATCCATTGACATCGCAAACATAAGACCTCCCTTGAGATCGCAAGAGGTCAAAACCACACACCTGCCAAAACGTTAAAATGAGAACTCTTCCACTTGGAAGTTACCAAATGTACTTACTGCTTGGCCAAAAGACACACAGACTTCTCGGGCCATCTGCTTCTCGGCTGGCGTCAGTAGTACTGGGTATCGTATCTGTGCCAAGCTATTTTAAGAATTAGGAAACAAACAACTTCTTGTACCTCTTTTCCATCGGGACTTCTCAAAACAACCCCGTCAACAACAGGTGATTTTCGTGCCTCAGCATGAGCATATTCTGGTCCAACAGTGTATACCTGCAGTTCAGAAGAGGCGGCTGCTAAGAACAAGAAGTTGAGTTGTCTACCTTGACATCTGTTCCCCCAGTTGGCATAAACTCCTCATAGATATAAGAGCCTTCTCTTCGAACTCGTCTTATCTCGGGATGAAACTCACTTGAACGATTTCCAATCTGCGGCATTAATACATCGGGTAAGAGGTTACATTTTGCTTAATGCTTCATCACCTTGCGGAAAAGCTCTTTCATTCCACCGCCAGCAGCGCTAGGATAGTAGATCATGACGCTGTGATTATCTCCTGCTTGCATAGCCACTTTAGTGAAACCTGTATATATGAAGTTCTATACGCACCATTCACAGGCTTTTCAACAAATGGCTTAAAAATTCTTTTGCCATTCACTTCGATGTAATCCTCTTCCTCCAAGAAATATTCCAGTTCCTGGTTTGGAAACTCTCTATTCACCAAAGCATAGTTTGGAATGGTTATCCCATATTCTTCCAGCCGCTACACACAACGAGAACGAAAAAAGTTGTAGTCCCTTCACCAATAAAGAAAGTAAAAAAGAAGGAATAGTACCGAATAAACTTTGCGCCTGTCATGCAAAAGATGCTGGGGTTCCAATTCATTAACAAGAAAAGGCCTGAAATGATAAGCACTTTTTGACAATCTGGAAAAAGTAGAGAAAAAAGAAAAGAAAAAAGAAAACGATACTCACTTTCTCAATTGCGCGTATGCTTCTGCCTTTTGCAAGGGAAAACCAGACGAATAAAATGCGATAAGGCAATCACACACGGGCCATCTGGAGAAAAGAAAAAAACGTTAAGAACAAGAAATGTCAAACTTTGCGACTTAACTCTTCCACGGGCTCCTCGAGAATGACTTTATCTCCGAAGTTGATGATCTACGCCGCACAGAGACGAATCAAAAAACGCGGCATTCGCAAAATCGCAGCTCAGTTTTACCTCAAACTCTCCAAAAGAGCGTAGACGATTCAAGATTTCCGTCATCGGAGGAGACAATGCCTTCATCCAAAAACGGGATTAGAACAGAATCACCAAAATCTCTCGAAAGAGCTCGAGCATTCTTTGCCTAGAATCCAGTAGCTGCTACAAGCTCCAAAGAAACGCACCTTCTTCTCCATGACACAGACGCCGATGATAATCTTGGAGAAGACATCGAAGCTGGCATCGCTGCCTTTGCAATCGCTGCTTCCCAAGGATCCATCGCTCCCATTGTCAGTGTCGTAGTCATCCGAATCGAAGACACCGCGCCTGGAGCCGCTGGCCCTGGCGCCATCGTCCACCATTCCAATCGATCGCCGAAAAACCTAGAAACTCCACTCCATACAATCGTGAAAATATATGATCTTCAATAGAACATTCCGCTGGCGTCAATCCTGGCGCTACACGTGGATGACCCACCCCTACGTCATCGTCAACAAAGATTTTTAATGGTGGTGTTGGTTACACTAGCAAGATCTTACACTGGGGAGATTCCTCGTGCCAAAAAGATAGACTTTTCGCAAAAGCTGCGATGGGTGTGGCACGAGAAGAACGATTTAATACTGCCCGAAACATCAAATCGCTCTCTCGGTGGAAAATTCCCAGGAAAAAAAATCGTTGCTTTGTCTGACTTGGAGTTCTTGGAGGAGTTCTTTGTTCTTGTTTTGATCTTGCTCTTCTCATTTTCTCCGTGAAAAGCTTTCAACTGTAGAGCGACTTAAGCCGGCGTGATGCTTCGAGGATGTTTTCTCTGCTGCCAAACGCGCTGGCTCGAACGAAACCATCGCCTGTGGGACCAAAGCCGCTACCTGGAGTCGTGACGATGTCGATCTTCTCCAGGATTTCCGAGAAAACATCCCAGGAGCTTCGGCCGGGGAATTGCACCCAGACATATGGAGCGTTCGTGCCTCCATAAGTTTTGAATCCGAGAGACTTGAAAGTGTCAACCAGGATTCTCGTGTTGTCTTTGTAGAAGCCAACAACGTCGTGCATTGCCTGGAAAAGTTAAGAGATAACAAAGATCTTAGCAAAAGGACGAACTTGAAAAACTTCTAAACACGAAAAGGAGAAAGATTGACAGACCTTGAGACCCTCTGGTGATAGACAAGCCAGGCCTCCTGCTTGAGCGATGTTGGAAGCTCCATTGAAGCAAGTGCCCATAACACGGTTAAAGTCGTTTCTTACTGGAAATCCATCGGCATAGAGCAGCTGATCGGGAACGATTGTCCAGCCAAGGCGAACGCCAGTGAACCCTGCGTATTTGGAGAATGATCCAGTCTCTATGGCCACCTGCACGAGAACTTTAGTTCTCTCCAAAATATATATATATATATAAGTCTTTCCTTGTACCTCTTTAGCTCCTGGAATCTCGTAGATGGTCTTGGGACAGTCGTCCGAGATGTACATCGCATAAGCCGAGTCGTAGATGATAATCGAGCCGTTTTTCTTTGCAAACGCGACCAGTTGCTCGAGTTGCTCACGAGTGGCGGACGAGCCAGTCGGGTTGTTTGGAGAGCAGAAAAATATGATGTCTGTGCGAGGCAGGGTTGATAAGTCCGGGAAGAAGTTGTTCTCCGGGCTGCATTTCATGTAGACGATGTTTCCATACTGCTGAACGTCCTTCTGGAAAGTGCTGGTTTGCCCGATTATCACGCTTGTGTCGACATAAGCCTGAAAAGCGAAAATTCTTTTAGTTGTGAAACAAGACGGAAAGGAAAAAGCAAGAAGGAAATAAACCTGAAGCTTACCGGATAGGATGGATCTTGCACTGCCATTGAGACGCTCGAGCCAAACGTAAGCTGCGCAAAACATTAGCGGAAAGTTGTTTCCAGAGTTTTACCTGAAGACGAGCAATGTCACACTTGGCTCCATCGGACACAAAGACCTCGGTCTCGCTGATGCCAACTTCTCCATAGAAAGTTTTGGCAAGAGTGACACGAAGCTCCTGAAAAAAAAAAAGTTACACCTTTGTGAATTACACAAAGACAAGATGATAGAGCTCCACCTTTTCACCTTGCTCAGCTCCATATCCACTGTAGCCTTCCCGTGTGGCCAACCCATGAGCTCGCTGAAACATACCGAGCTCTAAACTAATGAGAAAGACACAAAGAAGAACAAGAACAAGACCTTGGCCATGGCTGTTGTTATAACTTCTGGTATTGGCTCTGTCGTGTCTCCGATGCCCAAGCTGATAACTTTGGCATCTGGATTTTTCTGGAGATGCGCGGCGCGCCTTCTCGCAATCTGATCCAAAAAGGGGGAAAAAAAGATGAATAGCTTCAGAGCATTCCATTCGAAAATGCTTGCCTCGGGAAACAGGTATCCAGCTTGAAGCTTGGCCAAGTTCGCATTCCTTTGGACTTTGGTGGCGTGCTCTAGCAGCAAGAGAGATCGATCCAGCCAGAAAAACTGGGAAATTACTTACTCGTATCGGCGACGCAGCTGATCGGCGCGCAGCGCGCCCGATTCCCGCCGGCATTTGGAGCGCAGCTGCGCGATCGCGGCGGAGCTCTTCGCAGGCCATCGAAAGATCCAAATGCAGCGTGCTGGGCCGCCACTACTCGCTCCATTTTGCTTGATTAGGGCTTATACCAAAAGCTTCTATCTAGGGCTAGGGTTTGATTGATTGGTTTATACCATGTGGTTGTTTGCGACGTCCAGCCCACGGTGGGACAGGCCTTACAAGCTCTGGGCTTATGATCTATCGACGCATACTGAGGAGTTTTTCAATCTCCCGGAAAACTGTGCAGGCATGGTGGTTGGAGCCATCGAAAACGCTTTGGGCCTTCTGTGCTTGTATCAGTATGATTCGAAAAGTCGTTCTGCTTCCTTTGTTGTTGTTGGCAATCCACTGCTGGAAAACTGGAGAACCATACAGCTGAGCGAGATCAGCCGGGGTGAATACTTCATAGGGTTTGCTATGAGACACAAGGTGGTGGGGAACTTCTTTGCTTACAAGCTGTTTGGGTTCATCTCCAAAGATTCAACCTTCATCCGGGTAGTGGTGTTTGATTCGGAGACGGGTTTGTGGAGTTGCAAGAAGGAGTGGAATTTGCGACGCTGCTCTTTTATGCTCGCGGCTGATGGATCCAAGGCTTACATTGCTACTGGCAGTTGTGTGACGATGGATATTGCAACATATGACATGGACAGCGAAGAACTGGAGGGCGTGAATCAGGGAGTTCTCGTCGACAAAGGCGGCTGGGATATTCGTTCCAGTCACTCAATCATTGACCCCACACTGGTTGTGTGCCGCGGGAGCTTGTACGTAATCGGTAGAACCTCATGCCACAGGTTCTTGAGGGTCTGGAAATTGGTGGCGGACAAAATGATTTGCATCTCCGAGTATTTTTACAACGCCAGAAACACGACCATCCTCTTCGCAAGTGATGGAAACCACAAGATCATAGCACGCACTCCGGAACATGTTATTGAGTACCACATCGAGAGCAACGAGTGGTCGAGCTATGGTTCTAACAAAGAAAGAGAGGGTGGAAAGAGGATGTTTTCGGGTCATAAGCATCGTCCTTGCAAGCCTCACATTGTCAAGGCAATTCACATAACACGACAGGCTGTGCCTTGTCAAGATGGATCAGTGCTATGGCTGATCTCGAATTCAAGCGTACGCGCTCTCGAGCTTCCTCGTTCTTGTGATTGTAAGCCTGCGGAAGGAGCGTTGTTGAAAGAGCTGGGACTGATTTGCGTGCCGGAGTTACGGAAGTATCGTGCCTTAGTACAATTCCCTGCACGGATCTATATTGGCAGCACAGATACGTACTGCTGGGAGGAAATCCCAAACATCACCACCTTCGGCCAGGATATACAGAACAAGGCAACAAAACAAAAAGAGAGTGACGAATATTCTCCCTTCCCTTGTGAATTCATTGGCATAACTCTGAAGCAGCAGCAGCAAGCGCCCGGCACGTACTTTCTGTATTACTTCTTCCTGGAGACAGTTAACTTGGAAGAATCCAATGTTCACGTACACCGATACAACTCCCTTACGAAGTCGTGGGACGTGCCGATAGGCCCATGCAGAGTTGACGCCCGGAGCTACGGCTGGCATTG
Source organism: Selaginella moellendorffii (assembly GCF_000143415.4). Lineage (NCBI taxonomy): Eukaryota > Viridiplantae > Streptophyta > Lycopodiopsida > Selaginellales > Selaginellaceae > Selaginella > Selaginella moellendorffii. Next base: position 684,147 of record NW_003314300.1, on the reverse strand, counting down.
CTCGGTCTCTGGGCCGAGCTCCAGCTGCAGGGACAAAATTTACTTGTCTAGCATCCAGTTCTACAGGGGGAAAGTGCCAGAGGGTGTCAAGGGTTGGAGGCTCAACAACAAGATGCGGGCGATTGCGTATGACAGCGTTAACAATGTGTGGGACGATATCTTTCCAAAGGATGGAGTTCTCTCGCCCACTGAGCCCGATGGTCGAAACAAGAACGTGAGATCAAGCATGGTTGCTTGTGGCGGGAGGCTGTTTGTGGTGGGAAGATCGCTTGACATTGAAGACACTGAGACAGTAGAGATTTGGGAGGTCAAGGATGGTGAAGGGACGAGCAAACTTGTGACCACGATCAAAGCTCGGGCATGGCAAGGGTGTATTTCTTTGTGCACTGACGGTGTGAGCAAGATATTTGTGAATGTGATGGAGAACAAATTCTCGCTGGAGACGAGCAGGGTGATGGAATACGACTTGGGGGATGCGCAGTGGACGTGCTATCCAATTGAAGAAAACATATGGGGATTACTTGCTGAGTGAAAGATGCTAAATCAGGCTTTCTTTCGTTTGTTCAATCGAAGTATGTTTCTCATTGTCTCTTAACACGTTTTCACAATCTATCAACATAAGTTTCCATCCTGACGATCTTACAAAGGAAAGGCATAGAAATGGAGTGAGATTCCCGCCGGCATTTGGAGCGCAGCTGCGCGATCGCGGCTGAGCTCTTCGCAGGCCATCGAAAGATCCAAATGCAGCGTGCTCGGCCGCCACTACTCGCTCCATTTTGCTTGATTAGGGCTTATACCAAAAGCTTTTTCTATCTAGGGTTTGGTTGATTGGTTTATACCATGTGGTTGTTTGCGACGTCCAGCCCACGGTGGGACAGGCCTTACAAGCTCTGGGCTTATGATCTATCGACGCATACTGAGGAGTTTTTCAATCTCCCGGAAAACTGTGCAGGCATGGAGGTTGGAGCCATCGAAAACGCTTTGGGCCTTCTGTGCTTGTATCAGGCGACCTCGGATGAGTATAATTCGAAAAGTCTTTCTGCTTCCTTTGTTGTTGTTGGCAATCCACTGCTGGAAAACTGGAGAACCATACAGCTGAGCGAGATCAGCCGGGGTGAATACTTCATAGGGTTTGCTATGAGACACAAGGTGGTGGGGAACTTCTTTGCTTACAAGCTGTTTGGGTTCATCTCCAAAGATTCAACCTTCATCCGGGTAGTGGTGTTTGATTCGGAGACGGGTTTGTGGAGTTGCAAGAAGGAGTGGAATTTGCGACGCTGCTCTTTTATGCTCGCGGCTGATGGATCCAAGGCTTACATTGCTACTGGCAGTTGTGTGACGATGGATATTGCAACATATGACATGGACAGCGAAGAACTGGAGGGCGTGAATCAGGGAGTTCTCGTCGACAAAGGCGGCTGGGATATTCGTTCCAGTCACTCAATCATTGACCCCACACTGGTTGTGTGCCGCGGGAGCTTGTACGTAATCGGTAGAACCTCATGCCACAGGTTCTTGAGGGTCTGGAAATTGGTGGCGGACAAAATGATTTGCATCTCCGAGTATTTTTACAACGCCAGAAACACGACCATCCTCTTCGCAAGTGATGGAAACCACAAGATCATAGCACGCACTCCGGGACGTGTTATTGAGTACCACATCGAGAGCAACGAGTGGTCGAGCTATGGTTCTAACAAAGAAAGAGAGGGTGGAAAGAGGATGTTTTCGGGTCATAAGCATCGTCCTTGCAAGCCTCACATTGTCAAGGCAATTCACATAACACGACAGGCTGTGCCTTGTCAAGATGGATCAGTGCTATGGCTGATCTCGAATTCAAGCGTACGCGCTCTCGAGCTTCCTCGTTCTTGTGATTGTAAGCCTGCGGAAGGAGCGTTGTTGAAAGAGCTGGGACTGATTTGCGTGCCGGAGTTACGGAAGTATCGTGCCTTAGTACAATTCCCTGCACGGATCTATATTGGCAGCACAGATACGTACTGCTGGGAGGAAATCCCAAACATCACCACCTTCGGCCAGGATATACAGAACAAGGCAACAAAACAAAAAGAGAGTGACGAATATTCTCCCTTCCCTTGTGAATTCATTGGCATAACTCTGAAGCAGCAGCAGCAAGCGCCCGGCACGTACTTTCTGTATTACTTCTTCCTGGAGACAGTTAACTCGGAAGAATCCAATGCTCACGTACACCGATACAACTCCCTTACGAAGTCGTGGGACGTGCCGATAGGCCCATGCAGAGTTGACGCCCGGAGCTACGGCTGGCATTGCTCGGTCTCTGGGCCGAGCTCCAGCTGCAGGGACAAAATTTACTTGTCTAGCATCCAGTTCTACAGGGGGAAAGTGCCAGAGGGTGTCAAGGGTTGGAGGCTCAACAACAAGATGCGGGTGATTGCGTATGACAGCGTTAACAATGTGTGGGACGATATCTTTCCAAAGGATGGAGTTCTCTCGCCCACTGAGCCCGATGGTCGAAACAAGAACGTGAGATCAAGCATGGTTGCTTGTGGCGGGAGGCTGTTTGTGGTGGGAAGATCGCTTGACATTGAAGACACTGAGACAGTAGAGATTTGGGAGGTCAAGGATGGTGAAGGGACGAGGAGCAAACTTGTGACCACGATCAAAGCTCGGGCATGGCAAGGGTGTATTTCTTTGTGCACTGACGGTGTGAGCAAGATATTTGTGAATGTGATGGAGAACAAAGACTCGCTGGAGACGAGCAGGGTGATGGAATACGACTTGGGGGATGCGCAGTGGACGTGCTATCCAATTGAAAAAAACATCTGGGGATTACTTGCTGAGTGAAAGATGCTAAATCATGCTTTCTTTCGTTTGTTCAATCGAAGTATGTTTCTCATTGTCTATTAACACGTTTTCACAATCTATCAACACAAGTTTCCATCCTGACGATCTTACAAAGAAAAGGCATAGAAATGGAGTAAGATAGATAAAAAATATTGATGTTACCCAGTAGACTCTTCAAGGAATGGATAATCCGTGTATCCAGCCACTGGATCATGCGAGAAAAACGTGTTCCTGTCGTAGAGATTGAGCGGGGCATTGAGCTGGAACCGCCTTGGCAAGTCCGGGTTTGCGAGAAAGTGCCTGGCGTAGACAACCAAGTCGGCCAGCCCCGTTTCAATCGCTGCGTTCCCAGAATCCCTGTCGAATCCCGCGGCTGCCAGGAACGCACCTTTGAATGCTCGCCTCACTGGCCACAACTCCGACTCCACCTCGCCAGAGAGCTTGACCTTTGGCTCCGCAACATACAAGATGTTGTACCTGTCATAGAGTGTGTCGAAACTTGGAAGAAGTCACAAACAAGCAGTAGCATACCTGTTGAGTGCCTCGGCCAGGAAAACAGCTAGCTTCATGGGATTGGAATCCGCTGAGTCGCTGAAGTTTGAAAACGGCGAGAAGCGGAAGCCAATGCGCTGGGAACCAATCTCCTTCGCCACGGCGTCAACCAGCTCCAGAGAAAATCTACAGCGGTTCTCGACAGAGCCACCGTATCCGTCTGTTCTGTCGTTGATACCATCCTTGAGAAACTGGTCGATCAAGTAGCCGTGAGCTCCATGGAGCTCAACGCCGTCGAAGCCGGCCTCAATGGCGTTCCGAGCTGCGGTGCAAAAGTCCTGGATGAGCAGCGGGATCTCACGAGTTTCTAGAGCCCGTGGGGTGGAGTACTCGAGTATGTCACCCGACGGTGAAGGACCAGGGGCACGCTTGCTCGAGCAGGATATAGGAGCCTGTCCCTTTGGCTGATAAGCTGCAGAACAAAAGCAATGTTGAAAGAGTGATCCAGCGTGTGATTCTCAAGCAAGCAGCTTACAAGTGTGGGACAATCTCCCGACGTGCCAGATTTGAAGAAAAAACACAGCACCCTTGTCATGAACGGCTTTCACAATCGGTTTCCAGGCCTCTACTTGTTCTTGCGTCCAGATTCCGGGTGTACAAGGGTACCTGTGTAAAAGACAACCGTACAGACGTTGGATTAGAAAGAATCTCCAAACTCTCACCCCATGGACGTGTCTGAAACTCCAGTTGCTTCTGCTATGAGAAGACCTCCAGGAGTTGCACGTTGCGAGTAGTAGACAGCAGCATGAGGTTGTGGAATGCTCCTGTAAGATCGACATCTTGTCATTGGTGCGAGCACAACTCTGGAAAGAAACAAGTCAGTCGCACAAGAACTCCTTGAAATCCATACCGCAACCTATGATTTAACAGAAATGGCCCCAGCTGGAATGGAGTGAGAAGTGGGATCTCTTCGTCATTCTCCATTGCTGCAAGGACAAGTTAAAGAGCAACACCTCCAAGGAGGTGCTCCAAGGCCGACCTTGCTGTAGGTACATCGGATAAAAATCGAGCCATATCAATCACTTGCATCAGAAGGAAGTGGATACTTGTAGGCTACAGCCACAGAAATATGAATCCCAAGCTTTGAAGAGAATTTAAGAACCTCCCACTTGCCATTGGTAAAAGTCAAGATCCGTCTAAGACTAGCTTGCCATGGGTTGGAATCGCGTTGGCCAAATAGTGACCGCATCACTGATCGAGACCGTAAAAAAACCATGCACTGATGGAATGCTCCGGCCTCTCTCGTCCGGGCGAAGAGTCTGAGGCACGCAACTCATAGTTGACTATAGTTGCGAGGAGTACGAGGCACACATTTCGTGCTATCTTTATTTCCGAGTTGGACAAGACTGTGAGGAAACTTCGTGTGCCAGAAAGAAGCATATTGAGCTTTTGAACTTCAAATGCGTTTGCATCCCCCTTGTGTCCCCGATTATATTCGCTAGCAGCAAGCACTCTTGGAGCTGATCAAGTGCAACCAGCAGCTTGAATCCGGAGGAATTTGCGAGCCAGGTGCTCCCTCTGGCTACAGCAATTGGGGCAAACGGGGGAGGGGGGCTGATCGATCAGATCAGCTATTGTCATGATTACGCTATTCCTGACCCTCTTGATGATCCTTGGAGCAAACTTCCTCATGCACACCCAAGACGACGATCACACCCTCACCCATGCCGCCAGCAACGAGCTCTACGCCAGGTTCTTAGCCCTCATTACAACAATCCCTCGCTGCCAGTGAGAAGGCCCGAGTACGTTCTGGAGATGGGAGAAGGTTGCAATGCGGTGTTTAGCGAGAGTTCGAGCAACGAGGTCTTGTGGCAGGCGAGAACGAAGGGGAGTGGACGGGAGTGCGAGCTTGTTCTTGAGGAGACGGTGACGCTGGGCGTGTATGATCGAAACGGGACTGTGTTAGTGAGATTTGGGACGAACAACTCCACGAATGCGTCCTTGTGATGTATAGAGTGCTGGGGTTGCTCATGGGTGACATGGACATCAGTGGCACCATCTCCAAGCCCGGCTTCCTCTGTGATTTAAGGCAAAACCTGGCATCGATGACCATCCTCTTGTAGCTGACTGTTTTTGAATTTGATTCCATACACTAGTATTGGAAAAAACAGTAAAACAGAGGGTGGACCACTCTTCATCTCCCAAGTTAAAGAGTTGAACTTGTTTTTGCTGAGTGTTTCAGAATGGCACACTTTAAATATATAAAAAACATTAACTTCTTTCCAAATATTTTCAATCCATTCATTCAATGTTAGGTTCATAATATTAAATTTGAAACTAGATTCTTTTTATCAATTACCTTTTGCACTCTGGGAAAAACATCCTAAGTGTTGGTAGTTTTAACTTTTGCAATTTTTCTCGCAGTAGTTCAAGAGTGAGGAGCCACATTAGTAATCCCATTGCCAAACCATACATAAGAGAGGGATGATTCTAGAGACAAATGCAATGATTGAGACCACAACAAATCATGTAGAGAAAAATAACTACCTCACCTAAAAAAATTGTAATGTGGTGACTTTCAAGATTATACGTTTTGTGGCATTTAGTGGAAGCAATGGCAACAAGAGTTATAATAGTATAATACATTGCAATGTCACTTTGAAAGACTATCACAAAATGTTTTTTAAAATGGTAAAGATTGTATATGAGCTACCATATTGCTCAAAGGTAAATTGATTAGATCTAAAATTTGTATTTGCAAAATATATCTTATTAAGAAAAATATTGTAGAGATTTAACTTATTAGGATGTGCTTTCTTCGTCTGACACTTGAGCTAGCTCAGTCAAGAAGTGGGTTCTTAGAATAGAATAATGTCAAGATTGTAGCTCCAAAGTCCATCCCACCATCTTCACAACCAAAGGAAAACCAATATGTAAAGTGGATGAAGCCCAAGGCATGTGCTTTGTAGTGTGCCTTTTCAATGGCAAATGTCATTATTCAGGTAGTTAGAATCACTTTCTTTTTCATCCATTTATGAATATTTTAACAAATGGCTCTATTCCTAATTATTTTCCTTTTCTGTGAAAGCTACTCTATAGTTTGCATTAGATTTGACAAATATGTAAAGATTCATACCCAATGCAATATATCTAAGAATTTACTAAGTCACTTGAGCCAATCATATTTAATATGAGACAAGATCCAAGTTTATCATAGACATCTTATAACCAAAGGGTCCTCATTTTCATTAACAACTTAGTTTGGAAATAAATTACTACTATAAAATTATAAGGATATAGTAATTAAACTAATTAAGGTCAAAGATACCTTAATATTCAACATTATGTAACTATGTATTATTAAATGATTAGGTCTATTTTAGTTTAAGGATGCACTTTTCCCCTTTTTAGAATTGCACAATCTTATATAAAGCAAAAAATGAGGAAGATATTTCTTAAAATTACCAAATATACCTCTTTAAGCTTGTATTAGGTTGCAGACCACATAATATCTCCCATAAGCTAGTATAGATTCTTTTAGTAGCCCAACAATAAAATTCTTCAACATAATCTTTTGAATATATTTTGGTGCTATAGTTGAGTTCCTTGTAGTTTTTGCTTTTTTAAATTGATTCACAAAACTCCTCTATATCACTTCTTACATTAGATGGGCATGTGTGCTAACATGCATTATAACTTTGCCACATAGGCTATTGTGAGGATATTTTTGCCTTGCAACTGGTATGATACAACCATATATTCTTGCAAAATTAACAATTGAATCCAATAATAATGGTGTCATAAACTAGATGATTGATTGTAGAGCTTTAAAAAATGTCTCTTGATCTTAATTAAATGTGTTATTGACATATTTAAAATGCCTATCATAATGAACCATGAATATTAACAATTAAAATGCTCATTTCATGATATTTTTTATATAGAAGTTCTTCATGGGGATATATATCACTACAATGGATGTGTATGGTCTTTATTTACACTAGTTGTGGATGTTTTGTTTGGTCTTCATCCTCTAATTACATTTAGACCTAAAACTATTAACAGTGGTATAATTTTAAAAAGATGTTGCCATTATATGAGGATGGAAGTGTAAAAAAAAAAAAAGAATGATTTAAGAGATGATTTATGGGGTTTAAATATAAAGGGAAAAGGCCCATGAATAAAAATATACCCCTTTTTCCAATTAATTAAAAGTTTTGGGATACTTAAGGCTAAGTGTCTTTAGGTTTAGGCTAAATGACCTCTCAGAAAATTTAAATTCAAGAGTTTATAAGAAATGCTCAAAGATCTATAAGAAAATAGGCACATATAAATTGATAAGCAAAAAAACTAGAAAGCATTGTAAACTACTATAATTATCACTAATGATGAACTTGTAAGATTTAGGGAAATTGACAAGCAAGACAACTAGAAAGCATTATAGACTACTATAATTATCACTAATGATGAACTTGCAAGATTTAGGGATGGCCTAAGAGTGATATTTCAACTTGAATTACATATTAGAGGAGGAGAGAAGATTTTTGCTTCACATTCATAGTTAAAGGTTTTGACTAGAGAACTAAAAACTTAAATATCCTTGGACTTAAACCACCTCACCCACATTATTGTGAATTATAGCCTTTAATGAAACAAAAGTGATATTTCAACTTGAAATATATATTAGAGGAGAGAAGATTTTTACTTCATATTCATAATTAAAGGTTTTGATTAGAGAACTAAAAACCTAAATATCCTTGGACTTAAACCACCTATTGTCATTATAGCCTTTAATAAAATAAAGAAAAGATGAAAATCAAAGAGATTGTAAAGGAAATTCTTGAAAACAAAATATTAACAAAAGTAATAAATTTATAAGTTCTTAAGTTTAGACTTCCCGAGAAGTCACCCAGCCCAATATTATTCAAAAAACACTTTATCTTAAAATCCTTAATTGATTAGGAAAAGGGGTGTAATTAATAGTTATTGATACTTGAATATTCACCAGTTATATTTAGAAATTTAGGGAAAAAATGTTCTATTATAGTTAAGCTTGTCAAAGTAAACTAAATAGCTAAAAAGTAACTCTAGTTATCTCATTCAAATTGTAAATTGTTCTACATAATTTGATGAGAGGAATATTGGTTATCTTAGTTTTTTCTTGGATATATTTACAAACTTTATCATATATACTTCATGACCATTCTATATATTCGAATAAAATAGGGAAAACAATGGCCTTTTGCTTAGAAAATATGCTGTTAAGCAAACTTGTATTTGGAAACTTCCACATTAATTAGATTTATATCTTAGGGCGGGAGGGAGGTCCTATGGCCACTGGCAACGATCGCGTGTTTGAGCTCCACGCCGATCCATCGTCCGAGAGCACAGTGACGCTGGTGAGTAGCAAGTAGCTCGAATCGTGCGTTCGATCCTCTTTCTTTCAGAGGGAGAATCCTTTGCGGCAGAAAGATGTTGTGAGGATTGGATGTGGCGCCGGCTTTGCTGGCGACAGGCCCCGCGCGGCATTGAAGCTCCTCCATCGGGTGCCAAGCTTGCAGTACTTGGTTCTAGAGTGTCTCGCCGAGCGGACCTTTGTGGAGCGTGTGGAAGCTAAAGCCGCCGGTGGCCAAGGCTATGATCCTCGAAGTAAGAGCTTGTCTTTTTATGTTTTTCGTCTTGGTTCTTCCATCTTCTAGCAAGGCTGATGGTTTCCAGATAAAAATTCTAGTCTCGGAATGGATGACTTCTCTTCTTCCAGTAGCAGTGGAGAAAGGAGTTTGCATCGTCACAAACATGGGCGGAGGTCTCTCCTGCTTTTTAAAAGAGATGTTTAAGGAACTTTGTCTTTTCAGTGGATCCTTTGGGAGCACAAGACGAGGTTCTCAAGCTCTCTTCAAAACTTGGGATTCATATCTCTGTGGCTGTGGCCTACGAGTATCCGCTTCCTTCTGATGTAAGTGATTGATATGGCTCGATGTTTATCCGATCTAACTAGTTGACGACAGGGTTCTAGCACTTACCTTGGAGCAGCTCCAATCGTGCAAGTATTACAGCAATGTCGGCCTCATGTTATCATCACCAGTCGTGTGGCCGATGTTGCGCTTTTCCTGGGACCGATGGTAAGAAGCTAGTTCTTGCAAAGACATCTCCAAGGAATGCTTTCTAGATTTTCGAGCTTGGCTGGAACTGGAACAGCTACAAAGAGCTTGCTCAAGGTGCGGTCGCTGCTCATCTCCTGGAATGTGGATGCCAGCTGACAGGAGGGTACTACGTGCATCCAGGTTGTGCTTTCTGTCCCAGCTCTTCCGAAACTGTTAACTCAAATAAAAACAAATGCAGGTGACAAGCTTCGAAGTCTTCCGTTTCCAGAACTTCTTGACGTTTCGCTGCCATACGCTGACATTTCCTGGGACGGAAAAGTAGTCGTCGCCAAAGCTGAAGGCTCTGGGGGAGAAATAAGTGAGAGAACATGCTCTGAGCAGCTTATATATGAAGTGGACGATCCTTCTTCGTATATCACCCCTGATGTGGTACAGACTGCACCCTTTCATTTAACGCTTCTTATGTTCCTTGCAAAACAGATTCTAGATCTCCGCAAGGTCAATTTCAGGGAGCTCTCAAAAGACAAAGTAATTGTAAGCGGCGCTGAGGCTCATTGTTCTCCCAGCTTGCTACTTCGCCTGATCCCATCCGTAAGTTTAGCAGCACAAAGGTACTGTCCTGACTTGTTGTTTGTCTAGTTTTGTGGCTGGAAAGGTTGGGGAGAAATCTCGTACGGTGGCTTATATTGCGACGAGCGTGCCAATCTATCCGATAAACTGGTTTGTCGCTTAAGATTGTCGTCTCACCTTAGCAACTAGTATTTTGCAGGTTCGGTCGTGGTTGGAGGAATCGTTCCCTGGAATTCAGCAAAGAATTCTTTCGTGCGTCATTGGTAAAGATAGTCTGTTCGCAAGTCCCAGTCCGCCAGTAGTCTGTCACGAAGCTCGGCTGCGTGTCGATGGATCATTTGGAACAGAAGAGGAGGCTGCTGCACTTGTCCGAGAGTTTGGAGCGCTCTACACGAATGGACCTGCTGGAGGAGGTGGCATACGGTATGGTCGTTCATAATTGTCTTTTGTTTTTACTGACGAGACATACGTTTGCAGTTCAGGGATCAAGAGAGAAATAACACTGAAAAAGAAATTAGTCTCCCGCGATGCCGTGTCCTGGAAAACTGCGTTTTCAGGCACACAGAGGAGGCTCGAGTGTTGTCAATCAAACTCCGTGGTTTGCATGGATGTTTTACCGACGCCAAGTCCATCTGCAAAGACAGCTCCAGCTCCAAGAGGTGTTGGCATTCCTCTATATCACATTGCTCACAGCAGAACTGGTGACAAGGGGAATACACTGAACTTCAGCTTGATTCCGCATTGCACCGACGACATAGCTCGACTGCAAGAGGTCGTAACGGCCAAATGGGTGAAAAATGTATTCGCGACGGCCTTCGTTGGTCAGGCCGGAGAAGCTGAAGTTTCTGTTTATCTGGTCGAAGGGATACATTCTCTCAACGTTGTTGTAAGGAATGTACTGGATGGAGGGGTGACTTGTTCAAGGAGGATTGACAGGCATGGTAAAACGTTATCGGATCTGATACTCTCTCAGCAAGTTACCTTTTGGTAAGTGATAAGTGTACTTTCTGGTGTTGTTCTTTAACTTGTCCTTCCAGAGAGCGATGGAGAATGACGAAAAGATCCCACTTCTCACTCCATTCCAGCTGGGGCCGTTTCTGTTAAATCATAGGTTGCACTATGGATTTCAAGAAGTTCTTGCACGACTGACTTGGTTCGTTCCAGAGTTGTGCTCGCACCAATGACAAGATGTCGATCTTACGGGAGCATTCCACAACCTCATGCTGCTGTCTACTACTCGCAACGCGCAACTCCTGGAGGCCTTCTCATAGCAGAAGCAACTGGAGTTTCAGACACGTCCATGGGGTGAGAGTTTGGAGATCCTTTTTAATCCAAGCGTCTGTACGGTTGTCTTTTACACAGGTACTCTTGTACACCCGGAATCTGGACGCAAGAACAAGTAGAGGCCTGGAAACCGATTGTGAAAGCCGTTCATGCCAAGGGTGCTGTATTTTTTCTTCAAATCTGGCACGTCGGGAGATTGTCCCACACTTGTAAGCTGCTTGCTTGAGAATCACATGCAGGATCACTCTTTCAACATTGCTTTTGGTCTGCAGCTTATCAGCCAAAGGGACAGGCTCCTATATCCTGCTCGAGCAAGCGTGCCCCTGGTCCTTCACCGTCGGGTGACATACTCGAGTACTCCACCCCACGGGCTCTAGAAACTCGTGAGATCCCGCTGCTCATCCAGGACTTTTGCACCGCAGCTCGGAACGCCATTGAGGCCGGCTTCGACGGCGTTGAGCTCCATGGAGCTCACGGCTACTTGATCGACCAGTTTCTCAAGGATGGTATCAACGACAGAACAGACGGATACGGTGGCTCTGTCGAGAACCGCTGTAGATTTGCTCTGGAGCTGGTTGAAGCCGTGGCGAAGGAGATTGGTTCCCAGCGCATTGGCTTCCGCTTCTCGCCGTTTTCGAACTTCAGCGACTCAGCGGATTCCAATCCCATGAAGCTGGCTGTTTTCCTGGCCGAGGCACTCAACAGGTATGCTATGCTTGCTTGTTCGTGACTTCTTCCAAGTTTCAACACACTCTATGACAGGTACAACATCTTGTATGTTGCGGAGCCAAAGATCAAGCTCTCTGGCGAGGTAGAGTCGGAGTTGTGGCCAGTGAAGCGAGCATTCAAAGGTGCGTTCCTTGCAGCTGCGGGATTTGACAGAGATTCTGGGAACGCAGCAATTGAATCGGGGCTGGCCGACTTGGTTGTCTACGCCAGGCACTTTCTCGCAAACCCGGACTTGCCAAGGCGGTTCCAGCTCAATGCCCCGCTCAATCTCTACGACAGGAACACGTTTTTCTCGCATGATCCGGTGGCTGGATACACGGACTACCCATTCGTTGAAGAAACCGTGTAACATCAATATTTTCCATCTCCAATTACATTTCGGTTTTAAACAAGGATGGAACTTAAGTTCCGGAGATTGTTGATTGTGAAAACGTGTCAAGAGACAATGAGAAACATGTTTCGAATGAACAAACGGAAGAAAGAATGATCTAGCTCTTTTACTCAGCAAGTAATCACTGTGCATCCCCCAAGTCGTACTCCACATCACATTCACAAATATTCACACTGTCAGTGGACAAAGAAATAGAGCTTTGCCATCTTCACCATCCTTGACTTCCTAGATCTCTACCGTTGCAAGCCTGCCAATGTTATTTGATCTCTCTCTTTCTCTCTGAGTTTTTTTTTGTTTAGAAATCATTAATTGATGAAATTATAAAGGTAATCTCAAGAATGAGGTAAAGTTGACCTCACAAGCATTAATTAGACATTCCTAAATTTTACTTACAAGCAAAGCACGTTGTTTTGCCACCTTATATTTGTCATTGCAAGTGTAGCATATTTGTATTAATACTCTTAATATTTTCTAATTTTAAATAATAAATAATTCATAGTTAATTTTAATATTTGACAAGATACTAAATTAAAACACCTATAAAAATACTAAAATGTTGCAGTGCAAAAAATTTAATTTGTAATAGGATTTGTTAATAATATTCTCTGCTATACATTTTAAACATTCTTTGAAATAAATGTATAGATTGATTGATTTGCTCTAGCATGCTTCAATCAACCCTAACTGATGTGGGAAGACTGGGCACTCTTCTTAAAGCATGTTATAACACAAAGAATCTAGGAACGGGGATTTGTCTCCATTCAGAAATTTCAAGAAGTGAGCACCATGCCAATGTCTACCTCAACACTCTCATCATCAAACTTTACGGAAAGTGTGGTCTCATTGAACGGGCGCTGGACGTCTTCAACCAGATGCCCTACAGAAACATTCTTACCTGGAACAACATGATCGCTGCATATGCCAAATCAGGGCATTTACAAGAAGCAGAAATTTTGTTTCATCGCATCCCTGAACGAGACATTGAATCATGGGTTGCACTTGTCGTTGGATATGCCACATGTTCTTGTGTTGATAAGGCAAATCTCTTTTTTGAAAAAATGCCAGAAAAAAATCTCATGGCATCAAATGCAATGCTAGCAGCTTTTGCCAAAACAAATAATCTGCATAGTGCAGAAACTCTGCTAAATAGAATGCTTGAATGGGATATTTTCTCGTGTAACACGATATTGTCGGCATATTGCCAAGACGGTAATTTAACTAAATCTAAACAAGTTTTTCAGTCCATGCTTGAAAAGGATGTAGTGACGTGGACAACTATGGTTGTAGCAAATGCCCATGCAGGGCACCTGGAAGAAGCCCATTGTCTGTTTGTACAAATGCCTTCATATGACACAATTGTGTGGAACGCCATGGTAGCCGCATATGGACAGGCAGGGCAATTGGAAGAAGCAATTATTTTATTTGAGAGCATGCCAGATAAAAATGCAGCATCATGGAATGCAATGATCTGTGCTTACACACGCAATAACCAGCCAAGGAAGGCAATTGATTTGTTTTATAGGATGAATGTGCCACCAAACAAGATCACATTTCTTACGGTGATTGAGGCATGTTCTAGCATCCCAGATCTTCTCCAGGGCAGGGAAATCCACCAGAGAGTTGTACACCCGGAGGAGATTGAGATTGCAAATGCCGTCATCAGCATGTATGGTAATGGTGGATCGATTGAATGGGCAGAGATAGTTTTCTCAAGAATGGCAAATCGAAGTATCATTTCCTGGACGGCGATGTTGACAGCACTTTCCCGAACTGGGCATTTTGGAAGGGCTGTTGAATGCTTCCATAGCATGCTTGTTGAAGGCGTGACACCAAACGAGATCTCATTTATTGGCATTATTGCTTCTTGTGGTCATGGAGGATCACTCTGCCAAGCCAAACATTTCCTGATCTCCATGATCCAGGACTTTGGGATTGAGAGCATGGTTGATCACTATGTTTGCATTTTTGACATGCTTATGAGGGGTGGAAAGCTGGAGGAAGGGATGGAACTTCGAAAGTCCATTCAGTTGTTGCTCAGTGGTAGATAATGTGGCTGGAAAGCTAAAACATACATCGAAGTGAAATCTTTGTCTTTTTACAAGGTGGATAGAAGCACATAACTAGACGAGTTTTGATCATCTAGTTCTTGTACTTTAGTAGCCAAATTCTCAGCACTAGACCTGATGGTATTGCCACGATCACCTTGATCACCCTCCTGCGTCTTTACAGCACTCAGGAGCTGAGTATAAGCAACTGGAGTGGGATAGAATGGCATGCTCTCAATCAGTTCTTCCGCCTCTCTCAGCTTGCCCGCTCTTCCCAACTGATCCACAAGACACTCATAGTGCTCAGCCATGGGTTCCACTCCATAGTCCAGCCTCAAGCTCACAAAAAACTCCCATCCCTCCCGAAATCTCCCACAATGGCAGCAAGCTGACAGCACAGCGATGAAAGTGATGCCATCCGCTTGGATCCCGTCAAGCTCCATGTCCCGAAAGAGATCAAGGGCGATTTCACTTTGACCACCCTGTGCGTAGATTGTGATCATCGCGCCCCATGCTACTGTGCTCTTGACCGGCATAGATTGAAAGAGCCTCGTAGCCTCTGGCAAGCTCCCGGATTTCCCACACATTGTAATTGCAGCCGTGGTCACTGCCTCCACACCTCCAATTCCACTCGTCACTGCCTCGGCATGGACTGCCCGCCCGATCTTTAGATCAGATATCGTTGTGCAGGCGTCCAGGACAGTGATAAATGTGATCTCGTTAGCAGGAATGCCCTCAAGGTCCATTTGCCGAAAGAGGGCGATTGCTTGTTCGTTTTCCCCGTTCTGGGCATTTGCAGCGATGATAATGTTCCACGACACTACATCTTTCCATGGCATCTGGCTGAGAATATCTAATGCCTCATCAAAAAATCCCTGCTGCGCGTAAGCGTTGATCAAAGTGTTCCAAGAAACAGTGTCGCGCTCTGGCATCTGATCAAACAGATCCTTTGCCATTTCCAGATGCCCGTTTCTGGCATATGCAGTGATCATTGTTGTCCACGACACTAGATTTCGTTCTAGACTCTGATCAAATAAGAATCTAGCTTTGTCAATCTGACCGTGAGATGCATACGCATCCATAATCGTGTTTTTCGCTATTAAGTTTTGGCAAGGCATTAAGTTAAACAAAGCCTCCGCTTGTAGTATATTCCCGTTCTGAGCATATGCAGAGATTATTAATGCCCACGACACCAAGTCCCTCCGAGGCATAGAATCAAACATCTTGCGCGCTTCCATCAATTTAAAGTTCTTCGCAAACCCGGTAATCATCGCATTCCAGGCCACCACATCCCTCTCCGGCATCGCATCAAACAACTCTTTGGCCTCCTCCAAATGCCCACACTGGGCATACACCGCAACCATGACTGTCCACGTCAAAAGGTTCCTCTCGGGCATGGATTCAAACACCCAGCGCGACTGCTGGAGCTGGCCATTCTGTCCGTACCCGGTGACCATGGCGCTCCACGAAACAATGCTCCTGTACGGCATCCCCTCAAAGAACTCGCGGGCGACGACCAGATCCCCCCGTTGGGAGTAGGCCGTGATCATGGTCGTCCACGTGGCAACATCCCTGTCGTCCATCTCGTTAAACAGCCTCCTTGCTGCCTGGAGATGCCCGTTCTGGGCAAATGCCTCGATCATCACATTGCAAGAAACTACATCGCGGTCAGGCATCAACTCAAAAAGATTCTCGGCTTCAAGTATATTCCCGCTTCGTCCATAAGATTCTATGATCGTTGTCCAGGAGACCACATTCTTTTGAGCCATCTTGTCGAAGAGGGCGCGAGCTCGCAGCATATCCCCATTCTCGGTATATGCTCGAATCATGATATTCCAGGAGTAAACGTTGGGCTGATCCAGGCCGTCGAAAACCCGCCATGCATCGTCGAGGCTGCCACATCTACCGTACATCTTGACGAGGAGGTTGGAGAGGGCAATGTTCTTGCTGTGGTGTTTGCTAGCCGAAATCTGCGCGTGGATTTGCCTGCCTTGGGCGAGATCCTTGCAGGACTTTAGTAGTGCCACGATCTCGAAAGGAGAGGAAAAAGTATGTGCCATTGTCCATTTCTCTAGTATCAACTTTGAACTGTTTTCATTGAAAGCTAACGTTTCTATAGCTCTGAGGTTTCGTGCTGTGAGAAAGAACACACAGTAAACTATAATGTTTGGAGAGAAGAAGATGTGGAGCGTCTAGCACCACTCAAAGAAGTGGCTTGGACATGCGAGTGATAGTAAGAAAGATAAGCAGGGTCTGACCTGAGGTTCTGCTCTGCCTCCACCACATCCAGCAGCTGATATCTCCAGAGGATCTCAAGATCTGTCAATCTTTTTCCTCAAGTTTTAAGAAGTTCGTCCTACTGAGATCTTGGTTATCTCTGACGGTTTCTAAGTAATGCACAGTGTTATTGCTAACTGCCATGCTAAAAGGATAGGCCAGTTAATCGAGCCATGAGATTTTGAGAGGCTCTATGGTGCGTTTCAGGACAGGACATGTTCTCGGCGTAGCAACACTGGGATCACGACATCGGGGGTGCTGAGCTGCGGCAGGTGTCCCTCGGCGGTGAGCACCTCCTCTTTGCATAATATATCGATTGTCTCTCTTTACACTGCTGCTTAAGTAGCACAATTATCTATTGGCTCTCAAGTGATTAATCAGACTGAAACTCAAGATGCTTGACATTGTTTCCAAAGTTTAAATTGGACATGAGAAAAACAATGCCCCAATCAGTTTAGAGTGAGCAGTGTTACAGCATAAACAGTGGATACATGAGTTTCTTTTTATGAGATTTTTTGTTTAACTTTTTACCTTCTCCAATGCTTGCCTTACGTCTTCAACTCTTGCAATTTCCTTGAGTAGATTGCTTATTGTCTTCAATTCATCATACTTATGCCCTTTCCTGTTTTTGAATGCTCGGATGACAATTCCATTGTTGGGCTGCAAGAAAAAGGACTCTGGCTTGTCGTCCACGATCACTGTGTGTCTGAGGTCCCGCCCTAATCTCGAAAGATCTTTCACAACCTTTCTCCCTCCGACTTCCTTGGTCGAGCACGAATCCCTGTAGAGGCGATGGGCGAAGAGATTCCCAGCTGGGTCGAGCCTATCCAAAATCCTGTCCGCATATGGCTTCACGGCTCGAGTAAAAACCACAATCTCGTAGATCTTACTCATCTCATCTAGAAATATATCCACGCCTGGCCTCTTTGCCACAAGGTAGCGCTCCAATGGAAGAATTTTCCCACTGAAGAGCTTGAGGGATGCTGTGGCCTTGTGGGCATGGATTAGTGTTTCGTCCATGTCTAACACAAGAGTGGGTTTCTCCTCCAAAGCTGGTGGTAGCGGCAAAGAATTGTGTGTCACCTTCACCCTTTTCTTTTTTTCTTTGGTGGCGATGTCGAGCGTAGAAAAACTCCAATCCCCATACTCTCTCGTCCTTTTCATGGCGCTGAAGAAAAAATAAAATTGGAAGAATACAAGCCCTAGCTTAATCGTAAAGGATCTTTATAAACCAAGTTAATACATTAATCCATAATTCTGAGCTTACAGCGAACAATTTTTTACAAGGTGCTTAAGCTGGCAATGGTGTCGCTGGCTTGAGAAGTTGCTGCAACAGTCGCGCAGCGAGACGTTTAGTCAAGCCTGTCGCAACGTGGGCACCCATAGACTGTGCTTCCGGGAGCCTGAGAATCTGCCATGAAAACAGTGACGAACGAAGTTTTCAAAGAGTTTCTCTTACCTCGACAACCGGTTGAAGCATTGCTGGATCAAAACCCGAGGATGTTCGAAGGAGACCCCACACCCGAAGCACCTGCTGGCGAAGCTTGAGCATCTGGGCCTCTTCGTGTTCTTTGAGAGCGATCACGCGCCCGTTGTTGCCCCTGTTGACTATGAACTTGAGGGGCTCCGGCAAGGACTTGTAACCTTCTACCGTGCTACCGATGACGAGCGCCTCCAGGACTCGTACTGCTTCTTTCTCGACGAGGCGGCGGAGCTCAGCTCCTTCCTCTCCGAGCATGAGCTGCAAAACGGGCTGTAACGCATCTTTTGCTACAAAATCGGACGACTTCCGTCCCTGGACTAGTAGATTTTCTAACCTCTGCCACCTGAAGCACAAGAGTAAGACACACGAAGAAAGAAAAAAAACAATTGGGAGGCCTACCTGAAGCTACCATCTTTGAAAAGGAGCTCAACCAGAGCATCACGCAAGTAAGGATTTGGATCCGTGAGCAGCCTCTTTGCGAAGTATGGATAAGCAGCCGCGAGAACTTTAAAATTTGGATCGGTATACAGGGCCAAGCCTTCGAGCACCGTCAAGGACCTCAAGATCAAAGCATAGTATGGTGGAACTGAAAAAAGAAAAAGAGAGAAAAGAAACATTAGTGAGGCAAGTTTACAATCCAGAAGGCACGTACCATCAAAAGGATACTGGTAAAGAACAGCTCCAAGTCCGTCCACAATTGTCTTGAAGTTGAGTTCGCTTACGGTGGCGTCCAGAACATCATCGAAGAAAGACTTCAACGCGGGAACTATTGGAGAGACATCCACGTCCGGGGATAGAAAGTCAAGTGCGTAGTAATCCCGAGCCATAGCCTCGTAGTCCCGATTTACCATATGGACAACATGCCCGATGATTGCGAACCTTGCTTGAGGCGGAGTGTCACTCATCATCCCGAAATCTATAAAAGCCAGCTTCCCTTCTGGAGTTGCGAGTAAATTCCCGGGATGAGGATCCGCATGGAAGTAACCATACTCCAGAAGCTGACGAAGGCTGCACTGAATGCCGATGTCCACCATCTTCAAAACGTTGAGTCCCTGGCTTTCGATAACCTTCTGTTCGCTAAGCTTGGTGCCATCAATCCATTCCATAGTCAAGACCTTCACGCTTGTGTAATCCCAGCAAATACTGGGTACTTTGACGTCTACCCTGTCTCCATATAACTCCATAAACTTCTTCGCATTAAAGCCTTCCTGGTAAAAAGGAAACAAACGTTAGCGAAACACAACTGGAGAGAAAATGTAGCACCCACCTGAACGTAATTAAGCTCTTGATATACTCGGCTAGCAAATTCATCCAGCAGAGCAACGACATTAGTAGTAACAACATCCACATACTTATCAATGAGTTGGCATACGTTCCTGAGAAGAAAAAAATCGAGGCCAATGGCTTGAGCTATACCTGGCCGCTGTACCTTCACAGCAACAACTTCTCCAGTAGATCGCAAAACCGCTTTGTAAACCTGTCCTAAACTAGCAGCTGCTACCGGAGACGGAGTTATAGAAGAGTAAACGTCTTCAAGCCTTGCCCCGAGTTCACTTTCAATCCATGAAAATGCCTCGGCATCGGGAAAAGTTGGCAAAGCATCCTGGAAAGCAAGCGTTACTCACTTGCCATGCTGTGAAATATGGGTGCTTACCTGAAGCTCAGCAAGCTCTTCAAGGTACTCGGGCGGACACAAATCTGGACGGGTTGATAACCCCTGGCCAATCTTCACAAAAGTAGGACCAAGCTTTGTAAGCTTCTGCCTGAGTTGAATTGCACGGACTCGTTTGTTCCGCTCTAGCTCGCCTCTTTGCTTGTCCAAGTACAAATCGGCTGCAAACGAGCCAAGCTCGAGCAGTATATTCAGCGTCCTTCTAGTCACCTGCGACAAACAATCAATCCAAAAACTCCATTCTTGGGAGACAAAACTACAAACACTGAAAATTAAGTACCTGGAGTGGCTGTCCTCCATAGCGCCTAGAGAGCTCAGCCGGATCATACTTCGGAGCATTCACAGCTCGTGCGAGGGCCCTTGCCTCAGCTTCGGCGTCATCATTTCTCTGGCTAGCTGCTCGAGAAACAGTCGGCTTCACATAATTCTGAGCAAGAGCGGCAGACACATTCCCTGCCCTGGGATCCAAGTACAATCGCTGACCGGCCTCATAGCTCAAGACATCCTGCTGCTGGCTACTGGACGGCCTCGACGGTGTCAAAACTGCTGCTGCAAACACCGGCGATAGAATCCCCATATGGGTGCTCCACAAATCAGTCACCACGCCATTGTGCAAGTGCTAGAGTAGTTGTAGCTGCCGAGAGAGACTTTGCGTGAAACAAACATTCAACCCTGCGGTCTCCACTCTGCCACGTAATTCCCAAGACTGGATTTTGGTCCATCCACATCAGCAGCCTCAATGTCCACCAAGGATATAAAGCTTGTTATTTGTCCGAAGCCCCCGACCGAGTCTATAGACAATTATCTTCGTTTTATCTGCTCATCGCTTCCTTCTCGCTTGAACATATCTCCATTTTCGTATCGTCTCGGCCACGCAACTGAGTCCTGTCCTATCCTTATCCCCCGTATTGCCAGCCGAAACCAGGAATTCCATAGCTCTGAAAGCCATAGTACCCCATCATCTGTGCAGCAGCGTCCACCATAGTGCTGCCTTAGAACTTGCCTTGACGATGATCCACTGACTGATACTACGTACGAGCCCCCATGCCAAGCGATCCACAGGATCAGCAGCGGTGGCTGCGTCACCTCCGTATGGACTTACTCGCAAAATGGCCTACTGTCCCACCTGTGATGTAACTCCGTCCGCTGTGCAGCTGAGAATCGTAGCGTTCTTATCGCTCTCAAACTTGGCTTTGAACTCCAGTAAGTATTGAGTAACCTCATCAAGGTTCTGCTCCAGCTCTGAAACCCTTCTGGTTTTCTCCAATAACTTCTTCTCCGTCTCGATAAGCCTCGCTTTCAACTCCGCCTTGTCTTCCTCGGGTTCACGCACCACACTCTGCAAGAAAGCGGTAAGTTTCGTCATCCCAAAACATGGACAACTGGAACGTTTACCATCTCTTGGTCTCTCTTGTGCTGAGGATCACGCTGATCAAGTGCTTCGATCATGGCCGCTTCTGCGGCTTTCTTGGCAGCCTCAGCCTCAGCTCGAGCCTCTTCGGCGATCCTGAGAGCAGCCACAGCCTGCGCAGCAGCAAGTCCAGCGGCCATCTCCGCTGCTTTAGCTCTCTCGGTGCTAACTCTCGCCTTCTCCTCGGCCGTGGTGATAAGTCCCTTCTTGCTAAGGAACTCATCGTCATTCTGCCCCCCTCCCACCGGCGAGTCCCACTCACAAACCCATGACCCCTTCTCGTTCGTGTTCGTCCCCTTCCTCACATTCTCCGTAGTAGAAGTCGAGCTTCCCGACACTCGCTGCCCACTGAAAACACCCCCCGACTGCCTCCTCGTCTCACCAACAACGCTCTCATCACTTTCCAAGCTACAAACCTCCTCCTGTTCTACTTTTCCGCCACCTTCAAAGTCCTCCTCGACCAAAACTTGCAGAGCCACAGCCTCGGCGAGAGCAGCACCTTCCTCGTCCAGCCGCTGCTCCTCCTCTTTTCTCCGCTGCTTCTTCTTCTCGAGCTCGGATCGAATTGCCGCCGCAGTTGCTAGCGCCTTCTCAAGCCTGCGCTTCTTCTTCTCGGCCTGTTTGAGTCGGTCCCTCTCTTCCTTGGCCTGCTTCTTCTTCTCCTTCCTAGACCCCGACCCAGAGTGATTACCCCCAGAGCTCCCTCCCCCTTCCTCCGTGGAGTTTGGCATTTTTTCTATCTCTCCCTCTCCCTTCCCCTCCCCCCCAAAAACTAGCTTGAAAGAACGCCTCACATGTAAATTCCGTCAACACCTCTTTCCCTCTCTCAATCCATCCCGACACCGCATTTTCCTATACTAGATCTCTCCCAATTCCCTCCCACTCTCGACACACTCACAGCGATTGCGCGAAATCCACAAACGAGCAACGAGATTTACACGCGACACGAAGGAAATCCGAAGGAAGAAAGAAAAGACCAACCTGGAGAGAAGCTGAGGAGAATCCGAGACGATCACAGCCGAATCCGGAGTGCGCCGTTGCCCTGCCTCGCGCGCGCTGGGGTCATTGCGTCGTGTTCTTCCGCGCTCGCCCTAAATTCCCTCCACTCCACAAACTAGGGTTTATGGCAACACATTTTATATCGTGAGGTTGGTGGCGCCGCTTCGCCCATAGCGGCGCCGCTTGTTAAACCCCGCTCTGTTTTAACCGAGATTTACTTTTTAACTGTGCCAGTAATTTCGAAACTCTTCTATGTGCATCATCAGCTCGTCCCTGCCTTGCCCGGTAACGCAGCTCGTCAAAATCCACGGGTAAGTTTGCGTAGTTACCAGCCTCATTTGCTGCAAGAACTCCACCACATTGTCCACCGGATGCTTTCCTCCGGTTTTCCTCTTCTTCTTCTTTCGATCGCACTTCGTGAAAGCCAGCGTCGATGGGATCTACGATCGCCAAGAAACCAAGGATTAAAACCAACAAAAAAGGAGTTTTTGCGAATACTCGCTCGCTCGATCGAGACTTACGTTGTGTTGCTTGAGCCAAGTCGCGCAATCGATGTCGATCTGCTGCACGGGGATGGAGGAGTCGATCAGCTGGACAACCATGACGAGCGTCTTCCTCTTGAGGAAGTAATCCTTGGTGAATTCGTTCCACTTGACACACAAAGTTTTTGGAGCGCTTGCAAAACTAAGAAACCAAAACCAAGAGTTAAAACCATGGAAGAACAACGAGAAACGCTGAAAGATCATACCCGTAACCCGGCAAATCCACCAGATACCATCGCTTGTTGACGAGAAAATGGTTGATAAGCTGCGTTTTCCCTGGCAAAAAGAAATTCCAAAGTTCTTCCAAGAAGAAGATCAAAACCGTGAAGAACTTACCGGGTTTCTTCGACACCAAAGCCAAGCTCTTCCTCTCCATGAGAAGATTCACGAGCGAGGACTTCCCGACGTTGGATCGCCCAACGAAAGCCACCTCTGGAAAACCATCCATGGGACAGTCCTTGATCCCATCGCTGCTCTTGATAAACTCCACCGAGTTTATCTTCACCCGGGACGCGTTGCCCAGGACGTGGATGTTTGAACCAAACAGCTGCCTCGTCGGCCTCTCTCCGAGATGCTTGAACACGAATCTCTCGTAGAGAATCGCTCGGGAGCTGTTCATGAGATCCTCCACGTTTTTCTCTTGCGGAAGTGTGAGCACTGGCTTTCGCGATATCTCTCCGGTTTGATCATCATCATCATCTTCTTCTTCTAGCTCTTCATCACTATCACTTGCTTGAGCATCCATCTCTTCTTGCTCCTCCTCGGAGTCACTGAATCGCAGCTCCTTCTTTGGCGGCCTGGCATTGGATTTCTTCTTGCTCGAGGGAGATTTCTTGAGCTGGATGACGCTACCCTCTGGCTCGGCCTCGTCGTCTCCATCCGAGAAATCCCTGTAAACATTTGGATGCGGCGACACTCCTGTCAAGCTCACCACTGGCGGAGGGCTCTTGTTCTTGAGAGAATCGATCGACACGGGCTTCTTCCTCGTCGCATTCGCGCGAATCCTGCCCAGCATTGGCCCGTGGACGCATACCGCCGACTGGAAACCGCGCTGGACGCGCCCACTGCTCTGGAGCGCAATGCACCAGTCCTTGGAAGGGAAGAGCGAGCGATTGGCGAGCGCCGCCGGGGCCGAGACGCATTGGCGCAACACCATAGCTCGACTCTATCTTAAACCCCTCTCAGATATTAGGGTTCTTCGTCCTCCTCTCTGGGCGAAATTTTAGGGTTTGACGATGGCGCTCAATCCGCAGCTCCATCCATCCGGGTTCCCGCTGCCGTTTGTGAACGAGGTTCTGGCGCTCGCCAGAGATGGCGTGGAGTTCCAGGTCGAGAAGCTGCCAGAGTAAGCATTGCATTCTCGATCGATTCAATCGAGTCATGGATTTCCTTGGGTTTTTCAGTGTTCCCAGTGGCAAGATCGTCACCAAGGGGACGATCTATCTGTCCAATATTCGCCTCGTCTTCGTTGCGCGACAGCCAGTAGGGAATTTCTTCGCGTTTGACATGCCTCTGGTAATTTACGCATAGCATTTATTTTGCAAGATCTTCTCCTTTTCCTCACAAAGCTGTGATTTTTTCCTTTGTTGCCACAGATGTTTATTCACGAAGAGAGCTTCAACCAGCCTATCTTCTTTTGCAACAACTTATCCGGGAAGGTCCATCCTGTAAGTTCCTTCCTTTCGTTAATTTTTCTAGTTCTTCAGACTTAAGAAATCGTTTTTCCCTTCATCGAAATTTGTTTGTGACTTTCTTCTCTCTGTTTTTTTAAGGTTATTCAAGAGGGTGCCAATCCCGCACTCTACGCTCCATATCCTTTCAAGATTCTGTTCAAAGAAGGTGGTGTTGGAACTTTCATTCCTATTTTCTTCGGCCTGTTGCGATCCATCCGTGCTACTGAATCCATGCGTGCTGCTGCTCAAAATCCCATTCCAGAGACCCAGGCACCGGTGGACGACATGATACGCCATGCGTGAGTCTGGTCGTTTTCCTCGTGCGGTAATCTGATTGAACTTTTGTTCTTTTCCCAGATATATCGATCCAAACGATCCCACAAGACTCTACCTCCAACAGCCTCTGGAGCCGGAATCAGAACTTCGCAGGCGACACTACAACGCTCCCATAGAACAACAGGTTTCTCATTACTGAGATCGGTGATGAAAGTCTCGCTTGTAGATATTGCCAAATAATGTGAATCTCACACTTGCTCGACAAAGTTCTCAGGGGACGAGTTCAGGCTAATAGTGCTACTGCTGTTGGAGTTGAAGACCGAGCAGACATTGCGAATGTTCCCGCTCGAGTTGGTCAGGACTTCGATCATGCTCATCTTGATGAAGCTCACGGCAAACTGGTTGAAGAACTGGGTCTGGTTCGCTGCGAAAGCCTGCACGCTGCTCTGCGTGGTGGTGCTGTTAAGAAGAGCAGCGTCCGAGTCGAAGTCGACGGAGCCAGAGAGAACGTTGCTGAAGTACTGGCTGTCGAAGGCATTCGGGGTGACCAGGTCCATGTTGACGACGTTGTTGGAAGTGTTGCTTGGGCAGGACTGCAACAGGGTCTGTGCAAAGGAAGAGTTGAAACGGGAGCTGACGTTGGGATACAGGTTCCCAATGAAGGCCGAGCAGTGCGCGATTCCGATGGTGTGAGCTCCTGAAAGCAGCGGCAGCGAGGACAGAGTTTTTGGAACGGTCCAAGAGAAGTTTTGGAGCTTGCTTTACCTGAGAGAGCTGTTAAGTCCGCTTCGTTCAAGCCTTTGGTCTGGAAGGAGGAGTTAAGCTGTGAGAAGTTGAAGCTGGGAGCCGGGATGAAGCTGAGAACAGTCTGGTTAGTGGCGAAGGTCGTGCCGTCGCGACGTCCGGTTGGAACAGGAAACGATGGTCCTCCAGCCTTTTAGAAGGCAAGAACACAGCAAAGGATCACATGATTTGTTGTGAGGTTTGGCACGACAAAAGCTTACAGGACTTTGGTAGTACCTGGGTCACGGATTCTCGAGCAGCCAAGACGAGTATATCCGAGCAAGAGACAGTGTTCGGACAGGCCGACTCCAATCTCGCCTTGATCTGCTCCACGATGGCAATAGCAGAGCGACGAATGGTCAAGTTCGGGATCGAGAAGAGCTCCCCGTTGGTAGCATTGATGAGAAGCGAGCCATCGCATCCCTGCGATCACAGCAAAGTTCCTAGAACAACTCGGAAGAAACAAAGAGAGAGAGAGAAAGGTCGAGCAACCTGGACGAAGCAGTCGTGGAAGAAGAGCCGGATGATCCCAGCGGCCTCGGAGATGTTGGAGGTGAGAATGGACTGCATCATTTGCTGGACGGTGCTCTCGGCGCTGGGACAGGAGGTGTTGTAGAATCCATAGGCCAGTCCAGGTGCCGGAGCTGGGAAAGTTTGAGCTCCACACAGCAGCGGCAAGAATGCCGCGACCAGCACCACCACCGTGGTGATCGAGCAGCAAAAACTTCTACGAGCCATCGTCGCAGCGAGCAAAAGCCAAGTAGATTTCTTTCTTTCGGCACGGTTCTTCTTCGATCGAGCGAGCGTTCTTCTGTCGAGAGCTATCAACGTCTCGCTTTGATAAAGGGACTGGAGAAGCTACTGACGAAGCAATACTTCGGAGAAAGAAAAAAAAAAAGAAAAGAAAAGAAAAGCGGGCGGTGGAAAGCTTCAACGCAGGGGAAAATCAAGCGTGGTGTTCAAGCATGGCGTCACATTGTCTAAAGCAGCGTCCTTGGTGGAATGCCAGGTATCACTTCTACTCTAGCAGAGGCTCCTGCTTTTACGAGGCTTAGTCAAGCTCGCTATATGCATTGTTTTCAAGACCAGCTCTTATCATTGTTACACGTATCAGCTAGAGTTTCTTTGTCTGATTGAATCTATCATATCTTAGAGTTTTGACGATCCACCACCTTGTTCTAGAAGGAAGAAATTTGCGTATATACATTGTTTATAACATTGTCAGGAGCATTATATTAGTCCCATGCTGTATAAGAGAGTTTTATAGTCACCTATCAAAGTTGGTAGATTCACCACTCTTCTTCCTCGCCCGATCCCTGGCCCCATTTGTACCAAACGAAGAAAATCGCGACAAGGCATAGCAGGAGTCTCCATGCGTTACGCTGGAAAGCGTACGAACCGATGAATCTCGCAAACCATCGCACTTTGAAAGCGAGTCCGCAGCTACGCTTGAATTTCTCCACGGGAAACCCCTGCGATGAGAACGCGGTAGATGTTTAGCCGATACACGATAGCAGCGCTGGTGTGAGAATTATACCTGTGGTAGCTTTTGCTGCCTTTGCAGGTGGTCGACGTGAACCTTTACGTTGATCAACGCTGCTGGCCAGAGCAATATGTTTGTCTGCTTGTACGCACTGGAAACTATGGCGAACGCACTCGTTGCGCCGGCCTCGATAGCCTTTAAGATAGTAGCTTCCCTGCTTTGCCGATGCCTGAAAAAACAAAGTTACGTGTTGCCACCAGCGAATTTGCTTTAGAGATCACTCACTTTATGTATCCTTTGAGAAGCTGCAAAGGCAAGAGATTGGGCCGTCCGTGCATCGGCACCACTACCTTAGGCGCGAGCTCCAACAGGCGATGGCTAGTGTTCATGTAGTCCTGTAAACGCAAGGAGAAAAGAATCAGAATAAAAGCATAAAAGAGCCTGGTGTATTACATGAAGATTTCCTCCAGAGTTGCCGTCAACAATGGAACTTCCTTCACTGCAAAGAGTTCTCGTCGATTAGAAACTCGATTGGAAAACTTATGCATACCCCACACAGTGGTCGCCAGCGACAAGAGTCCGAGTTTCGAGGTGAAACAAACAAAGATGTCCATCCGTGTGGCCCTGCCATGACAATGAAGCTTGCTTGCTTGCCTAAAGAATAGATCACGTAAACAGCTTACAGGAGCGGCAATGATCTCAAAACGTTGTCCGCTGATAAGTAGCTTCGTTCCACCAGTTACTGATACATACTTGATGCCATAAAGAGCTGTTTCATACAATTTTGCATGAGCACTTGAATAGATTTCACACAAACCTGGACCAATTCTCTTGAGTGTTTTCTCGTGCGCTATGACGATGGCCCCGGAGTTGGCTTGTTTAACAGCGGGGAGACCTTCAGTGTGATCTAGGTGGTGATGAGTTAGAAAAACAAATAGCTTTTTGGGCAATAATCTAACGATTGCAACCAGCTGTTCTGCAGAAAGTTCTCTTGTAAAGAAAATTGAAAAACGAAAAACAAGAATCCATACCTCGTTATATGCCGGAACTGAGCAACCAGGATCTACAATCAAAGCCTGTCCAGTAAATGTACTATCATTGATGTTCACGTCCGCATCTAAAAACCGTGAACTCGTCGGTGCGCTTATGACCAAGTTAGTTTTGCAAAAAGGCTTCAAAGTTCGCGACAGCATAGGAATGACTAACACTCCTGGGGGATACTCCTGCCAAAACATCCAATGTTAATGGCATATAATCTTAAACAACATCACAAGACAAACCTGGTAGAAACACTCCAAGTTAAGATCGCTGCAAGTACCCTTTGGAAACGAGGGATAGAAAAAACTAGCAGCGAGAACACCGACGCGTTCGGCATCACGAGTCTCATTCACAAGCAGCTCCAGCGCTCTCTGACGATCAAACCACTCACAAGAACCTGGATGAAAGATACATTCGTATGAAGAGATAAAGAAAGAAAAACAAAAAGATCAAACCCACCCAAGGACGACACATATCGTGGTGCTTCCACGATCAACACCACGGTTTGTATCGGGGCCCTGGGTCCAAAATCTGGCTCTCTAACAATTTTCCAAAGGCTGACAAAATGTAAAGGCGTAGGCACCAGCGCTTGCA
Organism: Selaginella moellendorffii; assembly: GCF_000143415.4. Taxonomy (NCBI): domain Eukaryota; kingdom Viridiplantae; phylum Streptophyta; class Lycopodiopsida; order Selaginellales; family Selaginellaceae; genus Selaginella; species Selaginella moellendorffii. Next base: position 655,481 of record NW_003314300.1, on the reverse strand, counting down.
CCTAGAGGAAGAAAAAACGCAACATATCAAACACTAAAGTCCAACAAAGGCAAAGAAAAAGTAGACCTCACCTTCTCAATAGCCTCCTCAATGGCAAAATTTCTCACTCCAGCCTCTCGAAGAGCCGCCTCCACGCTGCAAACGAGCTGTGGATGATCAATGCTGCCTCTCAGCTGCTGCCGCTTGCCGAGCCTCGGCAGATCGAAGCAGGGAAGGTCCCAGATTTCGGAGTCGCCCGGCTCCAGATCGGCAGCAGCGATCGATCGCACAAGCAGCACATTGGCCGAATCAGCAGCGTCACGTACCACGAACGCGATGTGCGAGACCGGCTGGAGCTGGATCGCCTTGCCGCGGCCGGAAGAAATCGCAAGCGCCATTCCACTAGGGCTTACTAATGAACCGAAAGAAGAACCCTAAGAGTTTACAACTCGCGCCAAGGAGAATATTCTTGTGTTAAAAAAAGATGCTTCTTCCTCTACTGGATGATCTTCTCACCGGATCAAGCTCGAGACATCGAAGCTGGGAGGAGTGACATAGGCCATGGACAAGCAATCCCTGGACGCCGTGATGTCCACCATTGTCTGGACCGCGAAATGGAACGCCATGGGCGGCTCCTCCACATCCCTGTGCCCCTCGATCATCTGGACGATCTCGGGCATCGTCGGCCGCGACGCCGCGCTCTCCTGGACGCACCACAGCGCGATCCGGATCATCTGCGCCGCCGCCTTCTCGCTCACAAGAGCCCTAATCCTCTCGTCCACAATCTCCATCAATCGCCCCTCCCTGACCTCGTTCACGACCCACGCCGGGAAGTACCACGCCAGATCGCTGTTCATCCTGGAAACCTCGAGATTCTTCCGCCCGCCAATGATCTCCAGGAGAACCATGCCGAAGCTATAGACATCGCATTTCTTGGTCGCGATGGAATGGAGCAGCCATTCCGGGGCCAAATAACCAGGCGTCCCCCTCACGCACGTCACCACGTGGCTCACATCGCGGCCGCCCAGCAGCTTGGACATTCCGAAATCCGCGACCTTGGCCACGAACCGTTCATCCAGGAGGATATTCTGGGGCTTCACGTCCAGGTGGATTATGGGCTCGCGGCATTCCTCGTGGAGATAGGCCAGCCCGCGAGCAGTGCCCAGCGCGATTTCCACCCGGCGATCCCAGCTCAGGACTCCTCGCGGATGCTCCGGTGTTTGATTCGAGACGAAGAGCCAGCGATCGAGCGAGCCATTGGGCATGAACTCGTAGACGAGCATCCGGTGGCATCCCTCCACGCAGAATCCACAGAGCTTGACGACGTTGATGTGGCTGATGCTGCCGATGGTCGCGACCTCGGCGATGAATTGCCGCGCGCCCTGCGCGCTGGCGCCCTCGAGCTTCTTCACCGCGATGCTTCTCTTGCCATCCTCCAGGAATCCCTCGTAGACCGAGCCAAATCCTCCAGCTCCAAGCTTCCTGGAGAATCCCCACGTCGCGGCCTCCAGAACGGAGTATTGGAATCGCTGTGGCAGCCCCTGGATGCCGCTCAAGACGAGATCCAGCTCCATCTCCTCCAGATTCGCTTGGGTGGATGATCTCGACCGCCGCGCGAGCACGATCACCAGGCAGACCGCCAGAGAGATCATCGCGAATCCTGTCACGCCAGCCACGGCGGCGATGAGAATCGCCCTCTTTGCTCTCTCCATCCCCGCCGGCGATGAAGTAGCGCCCCACTGCGGCCCCTTGAGGATCCGGCTGTTCGAGAACTTGAGCATCGCGATCATGCTGGAGCTCCGCGCGGGATCGATCGTCAAGCTGCCCAAGATCTCGTCCAGCACGAAGAAACACTCCCCAGTCCGGTTATCAAAGAACAGCGCGGCACAGCTACAGTTCCAGCGGCACGCCGCGGCACACTTCTCGCGCGACGCGCCGCGCATATCGGGTACCGCCAACGGTACCGCGAAGTAGCTCACGCCACTCACGTTTAAAAAGTGGTGGTTGACGTATTCGTCGGCGCATTGGTCGGCCTGCGGTAGCCCGTGCGGTGCGCCAAGTGGCGGCGCAGTACCGCACGGTACAGCTGACGGCGCGCCCTCGCGGTAGCTTTCGCCGCCGCGGTGTGGGACTTCCAGGCACCGGCATTTGCCCCCGAGCTCGCAAATGCCGTAGGTACCACACGCGTCGGGGAGCTTGCACGAATCGGGCTGGAGAGCCGAGAGCTGGAATCCGGGCACCCAGGTCGCGGATCGAGGATGGAATTTGTAAGCGACGAGATCGCCATCTGGATTGAGGCGCAGGAAGGGGAGAAGAATAGGATCGGCGGTGTTGAGCGGGATGGAGAGTGCCAGCGATCGGCAAGCGCCTGGATAGGAGAGTGTGATCTCTGCGCCGGTGAATACTAGAACTGCCGGTGATCCATCACACTTCTCCTTCAATCTCCAGGCGAAGTAGGGCTGTGGGACGATCATCTTGGGATCTCCAGCGCTCAAGACCAATCCATCGCCGTGGATCTGGGCCGTGTAGAGGCTGGATCGATTCGTGCCGCTGCTTGTGAGCTGCATTCCCGGCTTGAGAGCCTGGCCGGGAAGGATCACCTCCTGCGGGAGCTCGAAGCTCTGCCACACCACCGCGCCCTGTGCCGTGAAGAACCCTAAATTCCCGGACTCCAAGAGCTCCACGCCCGCGATCGCCTCCGAATTTGGCCCCCACCGGAAGTTATGAGAGGAATCGAGGAGGATGATCTTGCCGTTCTGGGGAGTGAGCAGCAGCGTCGCATTGTCATCCACGGCGCCACCCCTGTTCGCAATCCACACTGGAATGGCACTGCTAGAGGAAGACGAAGAAGAGATCTCGCCATGGCCAGGGGCCTGGAGCACCACCGCGAGATAGAAGCCACCGTGGAGATGGAAGAAGGCTAGGGCAAATGTGCCATTGTCGCTGGTAACATCCTCTAGATCATGCCTTTGACCGCCGATCAATGGCGCCTTGAGGATCCGATAGAAAGACCCATCCGAGAGACGGATCTCAGTGAGCGCGCCCCGGGTGTTGTTCCCCATCCAGCCCGGAGGAAGATCATACCTCTTCGCATTCGCTGCTCGCCGCGATCCTGTGAGCCCGGCCAAGAGCAGGAGGAGAATGGCGGAGATGGAATGGAGATTTCTACTCGCAATCGGTGGCGGCATCGCTGGCTTCTTCCGCCCTCCAATCCAACAAGGGATCTATCTAGACTGGTTGACCTAATAGCCAGGGCATTCACTCCCTCGATTTTGGCATTCATTGATCACAGTACCTTTGAAGCACAGGTCGGCGGGAACTGCAAGTAATAAAGAATGCCACGTCACTCGTGCCATGTCATCTGGCATTATTGCCACCTGTGTCTAGGGCTTGACGTGGCAGTCACACAAACGCGTGCCGTCATCAGACATGTCAGCTTGTGACTGCCACCTCAAACCCCTAGACACAAGCATATTCTGACATTTAAATTTGAAAATCACGTCGATCACGTCATCATCTTGTTGTAAGCGTGGGGATATTTGATCTTGATAATGTAGCCGCCCGCCGCCAGCATCACCGCTAGAACACCGCACAGCACCGCCAGGAAGATGATGGCAGTCCGCGCGGATTTGCTCGGACCCTTCCCCCGGCTAGCGGACAGTGGCGCCGAGATGAGCTGCGCGTTTTGGATCTTCACCAGCGCCGTGTAATCCCCCTCCTCCGCTCCAGCGCCGCCCCCTACCAAGCTCAAGCTGCCCATGACCTCGTCCACCAGGAAGCAATCGCCGCCGCCGCGCCGGCTGAAGAACGCGGCGGCGCAGGAGCAATTGGACGCGCACGCGGCGGAGCAATCCTCCAGCGACGAGCTGCGGAGATCCGGCCGGGAGAACGCGTTGGAGAAGTAAGTCGCGGAGGGGATCTTCACGAAGTGGTGGTTCGCGGCCTCGTTCGCGAGGCAAGAGGCCGAGACGCCGGACGGAGCGCCGCAAGAAAGCGAGGTGTGATCGTCCAGTTCTTTGTTTCCCACGCACTGGCATTTCCCCTGGCTGTTGCAAAGCCCGTAGCTCCCACACGCGGTCGGGTGCTTGCACGAATCGTTGGCCCGGGTCGAGAGAGCGAACACCGTCGCCCAGTTTTGCTCCCGCTCGTGGAACCCGCGAAGAACAAAGTCGCCATTTTCCTCGAGCTTCCAGTACTGGGTCTCCGCTGCTGTATCCTCGTCGTTTCTATACACCTGTAAGGATTTCCCATCGCCGCCACACTCGCCGCCGCTGGAACGCTCGTAGGAGATCACGATGCCGCTGCTTGTCACGGCCATCACCGCCTTGGAAGAGTCGCAAACCTTCAAGGCGGATTCGAGGCTGCTGCTGCTAGAACCGACGCTCCACACCTGATACGGCTGCGGCTTGCGAAGCATATCGGCCATGGTCGGCTCCGTCTCTGGAAGAACGTAGAACACGAAGCCACTCGCTTCCATAGTGCCTCTAAACGGTCCCGGCTGCTGGGAGCTCGAGTTGACGCTTGTGATCGACATTCCCGGCCGCAAAGTCTGTCCTGGAACGAGAACATTCGTCGGGTGCTCGAAGCTCTGCCAGAGAACGCTGCCATCTTCGCTGATCAGCATCAAGTTCCCTGTCTCATCGAGCTCCAAGCTGGAGATTCCGACCACGCTACCGCTGCTCCACTTCAAAGTCCCGGTGGAGTCGAGAAGTATGAACTTTTTGTGCGTTCCTGTGAGCATCAGAGTTGCCTTGCCGGAGAATGACGAGTTGGAGTTTGCAATCCAGATTGGAACCACGAGAGAGGCTGGAGCTGGCTTGGATTTCCCAACGTTGAGCAGCACACACAGGAAGTATCTGTTCGTTCCCTGGGGGTCGTAGAAGGCCAAGCTAAAGCTTCCATTGTCACTGACTATAGGATCCTCCCCAGCTCTTAAAATCCGATAGCTAGAACCGCCATCGCTTCCAGCCCCTTTCAAGCTCTCGTTGTTCACAGCAGTCCAGCCGGGCGATAGCTCATACCTTTTGCCGAGAACAAAGCTACTGGTACTGAATAGAAACAGAAGATATGCTGCTGCTGCTGCTGCTGCTGCTGCTGGTGGAGGGAATCGTACCATTCTTCTTTCGCTCGTCTTCTAGAGAGACCCGCTGGGATAGAACTTTGGATCAACAAACTCGGATTGTCTGGAGAGAAAAAAACATGGGTGAGCAAGATTTAAGCAGGAAATTCCTCTCAAGTTGATAGAGGGAGTGCGCGCTCGTACCTGGATAATTTCTGCAACCATATCTTTGCGGAGCACCATTGAGTGCTAGCCGTGTCTCGGCTGACTTTGCGAAATTTGTCAAAAGTGGGTCTGGACAGCGTCTCGTTTGGTAGAAGATGTTAATGCCGCAAAAAAGTTTTTTCCTCTCATATCTCCCCGTCTTTCTCTGGCAAACGACAGGTGTGGCACGATCGCGATGCCTTTCTTTATTTTCCCAGGTCCATTCGGCCTCTTTCTCTTTCGCTTAATCAAAGTTTGCAGCTCGATAGAATTTGGGAGCTCTATCTGACACAGAAGTTAAATACTGAAATCACGAAACGACGAACTTATGAAGTGCCAAAACGAAAAAATCATACCTATCTTCATGCGTCCGCCAAGCTCGTGCAAAGAAAACAGACAATCAAAGATTTGCCAATTAGATCTTGGCTCGACACAGAGAAAAAAATAACTCTTGACAGACCTACGGCCTTTTTCTTCCACGAGATTCGCTAGTCCACGCCACGGCTGATAGAACAGCTTGACTTCTTCTAAGACAAGCAAAATAGCACCAAAGAAAAATACAAGCCTGGCCAAGCACCTGTGAGATTATCTTTTTCTCTCGCGTTCTTGCCGACAATCGTCACAACGCGAGCTCGAAGACACTCTCTCGCCATCGCTTGCGGTACGAGATCTGCTGGTAGCTGATAGAACAGTTTGAAATCTTCTAGACACCAAAAGAAAATGCAAGTACCTGTTGAGATGATCTCTTGCGCTCGCGTTCTTGCCGATCGCGCGAGCACAGCGCCACAGCGCGAGCTTGAGCCGCCATCACTCCTTCCAGACACAATCCATGCGCTAAAACCCTAACCTAGAGTTCATATCATATTTTCCCGGCTATGGCTATGGCGGAGGTAAAAGGCGGCTATGGAGAGGACGGGATCTATCGCAGCTTGTTCCCTCCAGTCCCGATTCCTCTCCAAACGCATCACAGCCTCCCCGCATTGCTCTTCTCGGGGCCTCTCGCCGATCCATCCAACTCCTCGTCGCCGCTGCTCGTCGATTCCACCACCGGCTTCACGATCCACTGCGGCGATTTCCAGCGCCTCGCCAAATCCGTGGCGTCGGGCCTCTCATCGATTCTCGGAGTCTCCCAAGGTGATGTCGTCCTCCTGTTGCTCGGCAACACGGTGTATTTCCCGATCCTCTTCGCCGCCATTCTCTCCATCGGCGCCGTCGCGACCACGGCCAATCCGGCCAACACCGCTGCCGAAATCGAGCGCCAGCTGCGAGATTCCAGGGCGGGATTTGTCGTGACGATGCCGGACCTGATCGCCAAGATCGGCAAGAACGACCAGGGTTTCCCTACGGTGATCCTCGACGGGGAGAATGCCGGCGCCAAATTCTTCCGGGATCATCCACGCTTCGTGCGATTCGAGAGCCTCCTCGGCGTGGATGAGAGAAAATTCCCTAGCGCGGTGAGAATCCGGCAGGGCGATCCAGCGGCGCTGCTCTACTCGTCGGGGACCACGGGGCCGAGCAAAGGCGTGGTGCTCTCTCATGGAAATCTCATCGCCGCGGTCTCGATCCTCGCCTCTAAGCCCAAGGACAACGATGACAAGGTCGTGACCTTCATCCTTTTGCCGCTCTTCCACATCGCCGGGCTCATCTATAGCGGCTGCATGATGATCTATCTCGCCGCGACGATGGTGGTGGTCAGGAAATTCGACCTCCTCCACATGCTCCAGTGCATCCAGCGATTTAAGATCACTAGTCTGCCCATGGTGCCGCCGATCGTGGTCGCGCTCCTCAAGCACCCAGCTGTGGAAAGCTACGATCTATCTTCTTTGAAGAGGGCCGCATCGGGCGCTGCTCCACTGGCCAAGGAAACTTTGGAAGCATTTCTAGCAAAGTTTCCACAAATCCAAGAGTTTAGTCAGGTACGTTCTTCGTTCTTCATGGTTTTCTTGTTCAATTTTCCTTGCTTGGCTCATAGAACTGTTGCATGATTTTGGTTCGCTTTTCGTGTTTATCAGAGTTGTCCAAGAATTTCTTTGGTTCTTAGAACTTTTGCATGTGTTCATCAGAGTTGTCCAGGAATTTTCCTTGGTTTTGGTTCTAACTTTCAAGTTCTTGTCACTCAAGGCTTACGGCATGACTGAGACAACTGGTCTTGGTGCCAGTGGAGAAGCTCCATTCGGCTCGGCCGGGCTTCTAACAGCGAACCACGAAGCCAAAGTCATGGACGTGGATGCGGGCAAGCCACTGCCTCCACACTCTCGAGGCGAGCTCTGGCTGCGAGGCCCTTGCATCATGCAAAGCTACCTCAACAATCCTGCCGCCACCGCCGCCACCATCGATCCAGAGGGCTGGCTCCACACCGGAGACATTGGCTACTTCGACGACGATGGCTTCCTCTTCATCGTCGACAGGCTCAAGGAACTCATCAAGTACAAAGGGTTCCAGGTTGCTCCTGCGGAACTGGAAGCTCTTCTTCTCGCTCATCCAGGCATTGCCGACGCAGCCGTTATTCCGTAAGCAGACACCACCATTTTCTACCTTTATCTTTTGCCAACGCCGTGTTTTAAATATTCTTCCAGGTACCCGGATGATGATGCTGGTGAGATTCCTCTCGCCTGCGTTGTTCGTGGATCCGGCGAAGAAGGAAAATCGCTCTCGAAAGACGAAGTTATGGATTTCATTGCGAGACAGGTAAAAAGCACAGTTTCCTTTCTCCAGTGATCTTTATTCTTGCCTTTTTATCCCAGGTCGCTTCTCATAAGAGGATCCGGGCAGTGACTTTTGTACCCTCGATTCCAAAGTCAGCAACAGGGAAAATTCTTCGCAAGGATCTGCTCCAAGTTACTCGCTCCCGCTCCAAGTTGTGACTATAGGTAAAATTCTTCCCTTCACGCGGGGAGAAATACTCAGAGTATACGTAGAAAGAAAGTGACTATTCATACACAAGACATGCTACGGAGAGACACAATGAAGCGCTGTATCGTGAAACATCTAAATGCTTGGTTTGGTGGCTCTGCACTTATTCAATAACATGGACAGAGAAAAGAGGACTTTGCCTCCAGATAAGCACATTTTGTGGGGAATACATCGTTGGAAATGTATATGCTTTCAACGTCAAAATGATACATGGAAAATGGAGAGAGTTCAGTAGCCTTGGATTGGATGTGTTCAACTATGGTGTCTCTTTTTCAGCATTAATACAACAGCGTGGTGTGCTCCAGATGGTGTTACCTTAGTTGCCGCACCATCAAGCTAGGCATCATTGAGTTTGCGAATTTGGCAATGGATGGGAACAGGCTGGTTTACAAATGGACACTGTCACAATACTCATAAGACTTAAAAGTATGTAGTCATGCCTAGAGGGTGAAAGCGGGTTTGAGTCCATGCCAAAAAGTCTAGTAATGTGGTCTGTATGTTTGTGAAACATGTTCATCCCAGTGATTTGCTAAACCTCTTGGTGCATATCCTCCCCTTAGCATATTTCTATAGCTAATTAACTGTAGTGGCTCAAAAAGACTTGTCTCCATTATTTGGCATCGATCTAGATTTCTTCTTTGATTTTTCTTTCTTGGCTCACAGAATTATGTTATAGATTTTCATATTAATCTTGGTTGCTTTTCATATTCATGAGAGTTGCCAAGAATTTCTTTGGTTCTGGTTTTAACTTGTCAAGTTCTTGTCACGTTAAGGCTCAGGGCATGACCCAAAGTGCCAGTTGAGAAGCTTGATTTAGCTGGGCTGAGATTCTAGCAGTGAACCATGAAGCCAAAAGTATGCATTGTCATAGTCATTAGCATGTTCAAATGTGCATTTGAAGACCTTTGGGAAAAGGCTCAAACCTACAAAAGTACTATAATGTTATCATTGGACATATTTGAAAAACTCATGTAAACCCTAGGTAGTATCATAAGACTGATAGGTGGCAATTATCATCACTTGATTACCTTACTACTTAGGATTCCCATAGTCAAATTTGGTACATTATGTGCCATGAACATTATGTTCAATTGAGTCTAATTATTTAGCTACAAACACATCAATTACTACTTTAAAATTAGAGGAGGAGAAGAAAGGAGGAGTATATTGTTAAATAAAATAAAGAAGAAATTCAAAAGAGAAGAAATGAAAAAAGCTAAGTAAATTTATCTAAACTAAATGCATATATTTAAACACAATCATAATTACTACTCATTGGTACATATTAAATTAACACAAAACTCTAAGCAAGTAAAGGCCCATTATGCTAATAATATTATATTAAACTGTGGTTATACACCTCAAACTCAAAGTTATATTTTAAATTAAAATGAATAAATTAATAATAAATAAATATATATTTTAATTAGATTAACTTTTAACTTGTGAGTGTGTGGAATATAGGAAGGGAATACAAAAAATATGCATATCAATTACCAAAAACCTTAACTTATATACAAGAACGAGTGTGTAAGCTCTTAAATTTAGACTTTTTAGGAGATCACCCAGCTCAGTAATATTCAAACCCAAGGACATTTAACCCCAAATATCCTAAAACCCTTAACCGATTAGAAAAAGGGGTGCACTTTTATTCATGGGCCCTTTCCCTTTATATTTGAACCCCATGGATCGTCTCTTAAGTTATTCTCTTTAGTTCCTTATAATTTACCACACTTCCCTACAAGTTCATACCCTCATGAACAAAAGCTGAGAGCTGCAGCTCTCCTGAGAGCCCCGCTCTCTTGATACCTTACCCCTTGGGTCAAGCCCAGCGGGAGCAAATTAGACCAGCCAAATGTCAATTAACATGTGGTGTGATTCCCTTGGCCAACCAACAAAATTGGACTTGAGACCCCTTTGATACCAAATGTAAGCTTCTGAATTTGGATTTCCTGGGAGGTCACCCAACCCAGTACTATTCAAACCCAAAAACGCTTAACCCCAAATATCCCAAGACCCTTAATCGATTAGAAAAATGGGTGCACTCTTATTCATGAGCCATTTCCCTCTATATTTGAACTCTATAGATTGTCTCTCAAGTCATTTTTTTTTTGTTGCTTATAGAGTGGTCTGAATTGAAAACAATCTAATAGGTACTAAAATCTCATTACGTTAATATTAGTATACAGTATCAAAACTATACATTTAGACTTCATATCATCCCCTTTTCTCGGAATAATGGAAGACCATTAAAATTCTCTTGTAGATGAGTTGGGATCTAGAGGAACATCAAGAGGAGGCATCGGTGGATTTGTAGGTGGTATTAATTGTTCTTGATCCCTTTGTACGAAGCATTTCAACTGTTATACATGCACAATTTTTAGAGGATTGGCCTATTAGACGTCATGCTGAACCTCATAAACTTGCAGTTCAACTTGCCGTAACACCTGATACGGTCCTTTCCACTAAGTAAGGAGCCTCTTATAGAACCATGTACTGATTTAACATAGTTCATAGTTCAAATTATAAATAGGTTCTAAATATGTTTATTTGAAGATTTTGGCTACTTTCAAATAGAGTAGTCTAATTAAAGGTGATAAAATAATTATAATACTAATTAATTACTAGAAGCAATTTATAAAATGAAGATGATATTCTAAATGAAGTTATGAGGTCCAAGTGTACGGCTACAATGCCATATGATAATATTAGTATAGTGGGATTTTGATAGTGGTTAGATTGGTTTCAATTTGAACCATTCACTCTTATATATAAGCTAAGGTTTTTGGGCTAATTGATATGCATATTTCTTGTATTTCCTTTCTATATTCTATGCACTTACATTGGTGGAGGTGAGGGGCACTTTTGATTATTCCTGAGGAGTGTTTGAATTTAGAATTTTGGTTTAGATTTAGCTTTTCCATTATCTAGATCTAGCTTTTTCCATTTTTTTTCTTTTATTCTTTCCTTTCAGGAATTTGGTTTAGATTTAACTTTTTCATTGTTTAGATCTCTTTTTCCTTGTAATGTTTTTTCTTATTTCTCTTTTTTTGCTCTTTCTTTTTCATTCATCTTTATGGCAAAGTAGTAATCTCCTCCTCCTTTGATTTTGGAGCAGCAATTGGTGGAATTATTTGAGGTTATATGATTGCAATTAAAAAACCAAACTCAATTAATGATGGTATTCACGGCATGTGGTATAACTCCTCTTGCTTTTGGTGTCAATCCTTGTGTTTAGCTAGAGTTCTTTTGTGAGAATTATGGGGATAATGTATACCATGAGTTTATCACTTCACGGTGATTGCCACATATCATTCTTGGGATGATGCTCGATGTTTGCATGAGTTTCCCATGTGTCTCTAATAGACAACACTACAATAGTATAATGGTTTAAGTGCAACCACTCATGGGGATTAGAGTATTCTCCCAAACATCTTCAAACGCACATTCGGATATGCTAATGATTATGATAATGCCTTCCAACAATTGTATCATCTTCGTCAAAGGTCATCTGAGTTGATAATGCAATTTGACATTTGTTTCTGAAGCCTCTTGCAACATGTGGAGCCAAATATGTCAAAGCAGATTAAGCTAGGAATGTTGTGGCTAGCATTTTGTCAATTTCTTGTAGGATTTGTGCATACACTTGTTCTAGACACCATTGATGATGCCCTTCGCTTGGCACAACGTTATGAGACGTTGCCTTTTCCACTTCTTGCTGCACATCCTTCAGCTCCACTTCATATGGGAGATGGTTCTGTTCTAATAAAGGTTAATGTTGTTGCTTCTCGAGTTTAAAGACAAGGGTGAAAATGTGGTCATAGCCATGATGTTCATTGTTGGGTGTATGATGAAGTTGGTCACACTTATCAGCGTTGTTGGCATTTTCCAGATTGATAGTCTCCATTTTCTGGGTGGAGATCTTGGCGTTAACAACGTTTTGTTGGTGCTATTGCAGTAGAAGGTCTAGACACTAAGATGCATCTGGGAAATGAGGAGTTGCATGATTAACGAAGGGACCTGCGTGAATAAATTTAATCTGCAGATTGTAAGCGGGCGTTCATGGATCTCAAAGAGTTATTGACGATTCCCCCAGTTTTGGCATATCTTAATTACATTCGATATTTCATTTTGCATGTAGCTACTTCTAATATTGGTCTTGGAAGTGTGTTGATGCAAAAGAGCCTGAGTATGCTTAGTTAGCGCTGTCCCATTGTATATATAAGTTATATATTACAACCAATAGAGGTGAACTACTCCACGATAGAGAAGGAGTGTTTAGCAGCAGTCTAGGGTTTTGAGAAACTTCATGCATATCTATATAGTTTTCGAACATTATTAAAAGGTGATCATGCTACTATTACTTCATTATTAAAGCGAAAGAATCTAGTTGGTCATACTACTCGGTAGTTTTGAAGTTTAAAATATATGATTTTGATGTTGTTCATCACTCGGGGAGTTCTATGGCTGATACTGATGCTCTTTCTTGAGCTCCTTTTCCTTCTTTGCTCTCTTCTCATGTTTCTAACGATTTTATTATTCTAGCATCTATGGATTTTCTAAATGAGAATTCTATACTATCGGCGGTTGTTGTATTTGATATTCAGTGTTCACAAAGTGCAGAGCAAGATCTACCTTCACTTGATGAGGTTCGCAAGGCTTAAATTAAAGCCATGGATTCAAAGGCTTCGAAATGGGTTTGAGAATCTTGTATCACTTGCTGATGACTTGCTATTCCAGCATTTACATTCTCAATATCACTTTAAAGACGGTCTTATTTATTTTGTGGGGATAGATTCTGATGATCATTTACGGTTGGTGGTGCCTTTGATCTTTATTCTATATTTTCTCCATGCTTACCATGATTCTCCTATTTTAGGGGGGTATATAGGACATTGTTATGTAATCAAGAAGATGCATAATGTAAAGAACTAAAGGGAATGACTTGAGACACGATCCATGGGGTTCAAATATAGAGGGAAAGGGCCCATGAACAAGAGTGCACCCCTTTTTCCAATCAGTTAAGGGTCTTGGGATATTTAGGGTTAAGTGTCCTTGGGTTTGAATAGTACTGGGCTGGGTGACTTCCCGGGAAGTCCAAACTTAGGAGCTTACATTTGGTATCCGAGCGGTCTCGGGTCTGACTCTGTTGATTGGCTTAGGGGAATCACAGCACATGTTGATTGACATCTGGCAGGAGCTTACATTTAGTATCCAAGCGGTCTCGAGTCCGACTTTGTTGGTTGGCTTAGGGTATCCAAGCGGTCTCGGGTCCGACTTTGTTGGTTGGCTTAGGGGAATCACACCACATGTTGATTGACATCTGGCAGGTCCAGTTTGCTCTGCTGGGCTCGACTCTGTTGGTTGGCTTAGGGGAATCACACCACATGTTGATTGACATCTGGCAGGTCTAGTTTGCTCTGTTGGGCTCGACCTGAGGGGTAGGGTGTCAAGAGAGTGGGGCTCTTAGGAGAGTTACAGCTCTCAGCTTCTGTTCACGAGGGCGTGAACTTGTAGGGAAGCGTGGTGGATTGTAAGCAACCAAAGGGAATGACTTGAGACACGATCCATGGGGTTCAAATATAGAGGGAAAGGGCCCATGAATAAGAGTGCACCCCCTTTTCTAATCGGTTAAGGGTTTTGGGATATTTGGGGTTAAGTGTCCTTGAATTTGAATAGTACTGGGCTGGATGACCTCCCGAGAAGTCCAAACTCAAGAGCTTATACATAAATATTTCTATTGGCCGAAAATGTGCCATGGTGTTATCCAATATGTGTATAATTATGTTTAGTGCCAAGTTCGTAATATTCTTCTTCATGCTGTAGACGGGTAGTTAGAGTAAATTGCAATTTCCCGTTTATTTGAGTTGGTGGGATTTGATTTGATGAAACATTTTCCACGATCAATTGTTGGCAATGAGTATGTCATTATTGCTTGTGACTACTTGACTCGTTGGGTGGAAGTTGGTGCTCTTGCTAGCCAATTTACAACTGCTGTTGAATACTTCCTCCTCAATTGAGTGGTGTTCCAACATTTTTGTTCGGAGCGGATTCGTTAGATAATGGTTTTGCATTTATGGCTAAGGTATTTCACTTTTTAATATTTTGGTTGAGGATATACCACATTTTCACAAGTGTTTATCATCCACAGTCAGATGGTTTGGTAGAATAACTTGTTCAAACCTTCAAAAAGATGATCACGAAATATATGAACTTTCAGCATTCACATTGGGATGGTTATTTGCCATCTCTTCAGTATGCATATGTCATAAGGGTGCAAAGTTTTGTTGGTGCTTCACCATATAAACTCTTATATGGTCATGATTCAATACTACTAACAGAGTTGGGCTTATGTTCACCATTGCCACGGGCAGCCGATGCAAGGTCGTAAGATCAATATTTGACGAGCATTTTTCCATTTGTCCGAGCAGAGTTTGATGGACACCTGAGCCACATACAAGTGGGACAACAACAACACTACAACTTTTATCATCATCCACTTGTGAAATACAAAATAGATGATTTGGTGTTAGTCTATTTTCCCTATCTTATGGTATATGGTTTATCTAAGAGGCTCCTTGTTTAGTGGAAAGGACCATATCAAGTGTTGTGTAAATTGGACTGCAAGTTTATAAAGTTTGGCATTACATTTAGTAGATAAATCCTCCAAAAATTGTGCATATACAGTAGTTAAAACACTTTGTACAAAGGGATTAGAAATAATTGGCACCACCTACAAATCCACTAATGCCTTTTCTTGATGTTTTTCCAGATCTTGAGAAAACCTTAATGGGCTTTTATTATTCCGAGAGGAGGGGATGATCTAAGGTAATATTAATATAATAGGATTTTGGTAGCTATTAGATTGGTTTCAATTTGGACCACTCGCTCCTATATATAAATTAAGGTTTTTGGGCTAATTAATTTTGTATGTTCCATGCATTCACAAAGTGAAATTAATATTCTTTTGAAGAAAATATTTTATAAATATAAATAAAATACTATAAATATATATTAAACTTAAAAACTATTAAATGCCTCATCTTGCTCTTGCTGGTTTAGGATAGTCTTGCACTTGCTGGTATAGCCTGTCTTTCGAATAACCCAAACATCTAGTCTTCAATGAGGATTTTGCTAAAGCCAAAATTCTTCAACTGAACTGAACAAGAATTTATCAATTTTTTAAAAGCTTGGTTTTCTCCACGTTGTTCGACTCCTGCTCACTTCTTTGTTGCTACCAACCAGATATAAGAGGTGCGTGAAAGTGGAGCTTGATTCGTCGTTCGTGTCATTGATCTCGAGGCTGGAACAGGCATTGATCGTGTTTTCTCGTTTGCACTCGCATCTAAACTCGAGCGTCATTGAGTGGAGCTCGTTCTTGCTGTAAACTTCCCGGGGCAAGCTCTGGAGAAGAGAAGATTAGATTAGTTCTGTTGTCTGGAGATTGGATCGAGTGAAATGAACTTGCCTCGAGTATCCAGTTCATGTAAGTTGCGTTGTTTACGTGTTGGTTCATGTCTAAGTCCGCAAGAGAGGGCTGCAAAGAGGAGAACACAATGAATCTAGGGACACAAACTTTTCAAGACGAATTGTGATACTTACTTTTAAGTTCTCTTTGACGTGCTGGTACTCGCTGAGCTTGGAGATTGGCTTAGTGACAGCGTCGTCCACGAAAACCCAACTACAATTAAACAGATCTTATTTATCACGAGATCTCTTCAAAAAATTGTTTTTTTCTTCACCTTGGAGGATGCAAGACGTAAAGGCAAAACTCGTTCCGAACGTCGTCATTGATTCGAGCCAAGCGACGAGTCTGCTGGTTCATCAGAGCAAAAGTGCTGCAAGAAATTGTTTTTTAAAAATCCTTCTGGCTAAGTTTCTTTTAGACTTGAAAGAACTTACCTCGTAGCTCTTGCGATCACTTTTCCGGTTCTCGTGTTTGTCACTCTCCAGTCCCGTCTAGTACCGTTTTTGCCTTGGAACTGGAACCATGAATCAATCTCGATGTTGTCTCCCCTGAACAAGGAAAAAAATCGATCAGCTTTTGAGCACAAAGAGCAGCAGTATTGATCAAAGTTCTAGTACCATTTAGGATACTCCTCGACTTCTATCTGGATCCGTGTGATAACCCATATCAATCCATACTTCCTCATTGACAGAGTGGTCGCGAAGCCGTCCACAGAGAAGCCGTTATTACGAGCGTGATTGCAAGCCACCTCCTGCATAAAAATGCAAAGTGTGATCACCAAGAAACAACGCAACAGGAAAAGAGAACATCACGTACCTGGAGAAGATTAGCAAGAGTTGCAATTGAAATTTTGCGATTTTCTCCCACTTCGTAGCTTCTGATACTGAAACTCTCCACGTTCCTTCGAGGGCAGTAGCTCGAGCGCTCGAGCAGCGAGCCAGAGCCAGGAAATCTCTCGGGAGCCAAGACAGCGTTTCCATTCACCGCACGCGTTGTCGTCCTCCAGGACATGGGACGACCTCGCCGAGCGTCGCCAACATCGCCTATCGGCCACGACCGCGTGTTGATTGATCGACCCGAGCTCATTGCTGCAGCCATCATCGTCATTCTCGAAAGAAACTTCAAGAAAAGAACTCTTCCAAAAGAGAACTGGACTGAAGCTCTTTGAAGAACGAACTCGAGAAGCGCTGTAATGTTGCCAGCAAGTGAGGAACTTGTTCTATATATACGAGTGAAAGTGGCGATGAGTCACAGCGATTGCGCGGAGTTCTTGTTTCACCGGCGTACGCTCACCAACAACGCGACTTTAATCGCGAGGAACTGCAGTCAACTAGAACAAAATCGATGGCAACTTTCAACCAACAGGACAAACAAACCCGGAGAATGTTTTGCTGGTCAGCGCGGAAGAGTGTTCTAAGTTCCTGTGCTGACGCGAAAGTTTCAACTAAAACACCTTTTATTCAATAAGGTGAGTCAACGAAAAAAAAAATAAAGAAGCTTTGTCTCATGGTGGTAAGTAGTTCTTCTCCAAGAATCAAGCAAAGTAACAAGCATTACCTCCCGCGAGCAAGCACATCCTTTATGAAAAATTGGAGTGATCTTTGGCGGACCCCCAAAAGATTTGACTTCTCGCTAATCCTCGTGGTGTTCGTGAGCGGCGTGGGGAGGATGCCGCCAGAAATTCACCACCAAGACCGACATCACGCCCATCAATCCGAAAATGGCACCGTTGATGAGCTTGTCGCCCATCCCACCCTTGTGCTCCTCGGCGTAGCTTGACTTGGCGTAAAACCGCGCTTGAGAACCTGCTGTGGATCCAAATCTAGACGCCGATGGCGCCAGCCCGAGCCTGCGGCCGATCCCCAGAAGCGCTGCCATCGATCGATTTTCTGCCGTCTCCAATCCCTCAAGAACCCTAACCCTAATCTCTTCAGCACCGAGAATATTCACGGGTATCTTTTTTTTTTTGAATTATCAAAGATGGCACGAAACTTGGCTAGGAGTTTCGAGGACAATCTCGCAGCGCTTGTCCAATCTTGTGGGCGCGCGAGAGATCTGGCTGCCCTAAGGCAGATCCACGCATCGATCCGATCGAGCGAAGCAAGCAGCTCTAGATACCTCAGCAATCTCTTGATTGAAACGTATAGCCAGTGTGGCGCGCTCGAGGATGCCTGTGCGACCTTTGCCGCGATCGAATCGCCCAATCTCTTCTCCTGGAACATCATGATCGCGGTGTTTGTTCGCCATGGCTATGTCGACAATGCCAAGCTCTTGTTCGATTCCATGGGCGAGAGGGACGTGATTTCGTGGAATTCGATGCTTCAGGCCTATGGAAACTCCGGGAGATCCACCGAGGCGAAGGAGATCTTCGATTCTATTCCAGAGAAAGACGTTGTTTCATGGAACACTTTGATCGCAGCATTTGCCCGAACAAGGCATTGCGATGGCGCGAATGATCTCTTCCAAAGAATGCCTTTGTGGGATCTTATTTCTTATAACACTCTCTTAGAAGCATATCTAGTAGCGCACAGGAACGATGAGGGTAGCATAATATTCCAGAATATGCCAGAATGGAACATTCGTTCCTACACAACCATACTAGCAGCATATGCCCAAGCTGGGCATTTGGAAGATGCGAAGGTACTGTTTGACGAGATGCCGGTGTACGACGTGGTAGCACAAAACACCATGGTGCAAGCATATACGCGGAGCGGCCAGATGGAGGACGCGGAGAGGCTGGTTGCCACCATGGTGGAGAAGAGCTATGCCACTTATAACACCATGGTGGCGGGATATGCCCAGAACGGGGATCTGCGCGGGGCAAAGCGAGCGTTTGATGCCATCCCGGATCGAACCGTCGTCTCGTGGACGGCGATTCTCGCGGCATATTCTCAGTACGGACTGCTGCGCGTGGCCCAGCGGCTATTCGGCGCGATGCCTGTCCGGAATGTTGTGTCCTGGGCGGCGATGATCGCCGGCTATGCCCAGTCGGGTCGATTGCTGGCCGCGATCGCGATGTTCCAGGAGATGGCGATGGAGGGAGTGAGACCCAACGAGATTTGCTTCGTGATTCTCCTCTCGGCGTGCAGCCGGACTGGATCGGTGGAGGAGAGTTGGGAATTCGCGGCGTCCATGGCTCGCGACTATGGATTGGAGGCGTCCAGGGAGCACTATGTGTGCTTGATCGATGGATTTGGGAGGGCTGGGAGGATGGCGACCGCGCGGGAGCTCGCGGAGGGGATGCCGGATCAACCCAATGGCGTGGCGTGGGCGGCATTGATGAGCGCAAGCAAGATCCACGAGCCTGGAGGGAAATTTGCGGGCAGGAACGTCATCGAGGCCGACGACCCAGCTTCCTATGTGCTGCTTGCGAGCAGCTACGCATCCTGGTAGCCCCGATTCCTCTTTGGAGACCCATTCCCGCGAGATCAAAGCGCTCAGGGAGGAATCCGGGGAAATAGTTTTTGAATTCCAGCATGGTTCTTGGAATTCCGGTCGTGGGCACACTTTTTGATGCTACTCCGGCCAGGATTCGACGCGGATTGGTATTAAAAAGGCCTGGCAGGACAGAATTCCCTCGCTCCCCTGCTTCTAGGCTCCATCCCCTGGTTTTAGGGTTCTTCCATCAATGCTCTACCACCTAACGCAGTGCCACAAAGAAAGCGCTGTAGTAATTGGAATGCGATGTGCGAGAGTGCATTGATCCATGGTACTACCACCACCTCAAAGTTTGCTTGTCTTTCCACCAAACTCTTACTCTCCTCGCGCGATCGAGCCCTGATTTGTGGATGCGAGCGAGATTTTCGTTAGTAGAAATTTTTCCGCCTCTATCTCTCTCTCTCCTCGCGGAGTTCTTCGCGAGCGAGCGATTTGATGCGCTGCTAGGGGAAAGCGAGAAAGAGAAACATTCGCGTGTGAGTGTTTGGCTTTCTTTCTTCCTCCCCTGGTGGCACTGGCAGCACTGGCACGGCTTTGTACAATCCAGAGCTTTTCGAGAGATTTTCTCTCGATTCTTTCCTTTCGCTCTGCCAGTAGCGGCGGCATTAATTGATCCAGGGAGGGACCAATCTTCGCCGGAAGAGAGCGAGTTCTCGTGTTTTTCTCTCGAGTGGATTCATTCCGAGGGAGAAAGAAAAGATTCTTTCCCCTGTTCTTCCAGATGAGCTCGCCAATCATCGTGCTGTCAGTCCTCCTCTGCTGCTGGAAGATCCAATTCTCTCGCGCGCTGCCCACATTCCGGGGAGGATTGAATCGCGCAGACGGTCTCTGCGTGAAGCTCGTCCAGCCTTACGGATACCAATGCGAGGAATTGGCTGTAAGAATCCCATTTCTCTCGAGGGTTTCTCTCATCCATGGATCATCGATGGTGGCGATGTAGGTCGAGACGAAGGATGGGTTCCTTCTGGGCGTGCAAAGAGTGTGGAGCGCGAACTACATTGGCGAGCGAAAGAAGCCAGTGTTCCTCAACCATGGCATTCTCATTGTAAGAACAGGGGTTTTAGGGTTCTTCGTTTTCCCCTTAAATCTCTCCTCCATTTTTTAGGGCGGGGATATTTGGGTGCTCAATGCGCCTCCGGAGTCTCTGGCGTTCATCCTCGCCGACGCTGGCCACGACGTGTGGATCGCCAATGTGAGAACCAGCGAATTCAGCTATGGCCATGTCTCTTACAGCAGATCGGACAGGGTAAGATCATCCAAAATCTTCCACCGGCATGATCTTCTTCTTCTTTGATAGGAATTTTGGGATTGGAGCGTGGACGAGCTCTCGGCGTATGATCTCCAGGCAATGCTGGAGATGGTTTACGCGAGAACGAACAGCAAGGTCTTGTACGTTGGCTACTCACAGGTATGGGAATTTTTTTTCTCAGGATTTTCTAGTTTCTTGAGCTCTATTCGTGCCTTCTTCGATCGAAATGATTTCTTTTCTCTCGTTTTGCTCTTTTGTCTCTCAGGATTTTCTTGAGCTCTGTTCGTGTCTGCTTCGATCGAGCTCAGAGAATTTTAGTCTTTCTTGAGACTTACAGGCTTTTTTTCTTTTTTTCTTTTATTGAGCAGGGAACTCAAGCGGCATTCGCAGCGTTCTCCGAGCACAGGCTCGTTGACATTGTGGAAAAAGCTGTGATGCTTGCTCCAGTTGCTTATGTTGATCACGCAACCTCGCTTCTCACTCTTGGAGCTCAAACTCATCTCGATCTGGTATAGTGTTTTTTCTTCTCTGTTCTTTCACTACTCTTTCTCATGTTCTTCCAATTTTGTGTAGCTCATTGCATCGCTCGGCATCTACGAATTCAGCCTCCGAGCGTACGTGTCCTCGGTGTCTTTTCATGTGTATCTGGATCTTTCTTACTTTGTCTCTTTTTCTTCTTTTTGTTCTTTCCAGTCAGAACAAACCTGTGACTGAGTACCTTTGCAAGCTCTCGGATGATCCAGAATGCACCGAAAACTTTGTCACGCTTCTCGCAGGTACGTTGTCCGTTCTCTCGATCGATTTCGAATCAAAGGTCGCCATCTTTCACCAAGAACTCTGATTCACGCAGGTCCAAATTGCTGCATCAATGACACACGCCGAGCGTACTACGAAATTTACGAGCCTCAATCAACATCCGCAAAGAACTTTGGCCATCTCGCGCAACGTAAGCCCGCTTTTCTTTCTCTCGCCAACTTCGCTTCGCTCACGAGATTCCTACAAACTTCTAGAGTTCCGAGGCAAGAGCTTCGACAAGTTTGACTATGGATTCTGGCAAAACCTCGTCCGCTACGGCTGGATCTCTCCCCCGACGTACTCGCTTCCCAACATCCCAAGAACAATCCCGTTCCTCTTCTTCTACGCTGCCAAGGACGCTCTCGCCGCTCCACAAAACGTCGCGCAGCTCGTCTCTGAGCTCCAATCCAAGCCCGAGCTCGTCTTCCTCCCAGACTACGCGCATCTCGACTTCGTGGTGTCATACAACGCGAAAGATCTCGTCTACCCCAAAGTCGTGGAGTTCTTCAACTCGTAAAGGATTGCTCGATCGATGGCGATTGAGATTACTGTGTAAAGTAAAAGAACACGGAAAAAAAAGTTCTACCGTACGCGGGGATCTATCTCCCGCCATTGAACGGGATTCCTGGAGAACAAGCAAAGCAAACACCGATCGATCGCTCACACGATTGAATTCTCATCTCTCTCTCACCTGCGCAGGTGTATTCCAGTCCGACCTCTCGCCCGCATTTGAGCGGCAGCTCCACGGCTCGCCGCACATCCACGCCTCGCGCAGCGGCGTCTCGGCCGATCGCCGCGGAGCACAGGCAATTGAGGCTGATCACTTGGATAAGATCGCAGCAATCGCTGGTTGGATCAACCCGCTTGGTCACTGCTGGAACGCAGCTCCAGATGTCTGTGAGCCGGCAGTCACCGCAGGCTTTGGATACCAACACCAGCGAGAAAACCATCAAAATCCCAGCTCTCGCCATCGCCATCCTCGCAATCGAAGCCCTCGCAATCGGGAAAAGAGTGTGAAGAACATTCTTATTCTTGTCCCATTGCGATCGCCCATCTCTCGTGAAAGGAAAAACATCGCTTCTTGTTCGTGAAAGGCGCAAAAGCTGTGCTATTCGCCGATGCCGGGGATCGAACCCGGGTCGTCCGCGTGACAGGCGGAAATACTCACCACTATACTACATCGACATTATTATGATAAGCGTCTTTAGCAGCAAGTTGACTAATACAGTCAACACTCCAGTGAACAAGTCCACGTCTTGGTCAACCCTTCACGATTCCAAGAAGTTGACGATGCCCTCGTAGACGTCTTTGCTCGCGCTTGTCCCAAGAACAAAGTCAAAGTGGGCGTAGTGCGGCAAGAAGAGGACCTTTTCTGGAGTTTGTTTGAGCTCGCCCAAGAGCCTGTGGACGTCGTCTGGATCGGCCAGAGCATCTTTCCCGCCGTGGATGAGCATCATCGGGATATCCGTGGGAATTCTCGAGGGCAAGTACTCTGGCACTCCTTTCGTGCCATAGCGCTCCTGGTTCTCCTTCTCGCCATAGTCGAATTTGGTGAAGCTTTTCTTCTGGAACACTGGAGGAGCAAAAGATCGGCCAGCATGACACTGTTTCCTAGGAAAAATGAGTTTTTGTTTTTTTTGGCTTACGCTGTCCCAGATGGTTCCAATTCTTGACAGAGGTCGACTGGAGCTCGTATTTGTTTATAAATCCCATCCTTGTGTCGTCAACGCAGCAATTGGGGCCTTTGAGAGATCCAAGCTTTAGTTTTTTAAGAAACAAAAACATGCGCTCCACAGACCTGTTATCAGTGATAGAATGTCACTCTCGCAAATGTTGACCGTGACGCACAGAGTTTCCAGGATCTTTGCTCCAGAAGTCCTGTAAGTCGGAGACCCAGCTAGTGAAAAAATAGAATTTTAGCTCGAGTAGCTTACGATCTGGGATTGAATTCGTAGATGTTGAGGCCGACGAGAACTAGACCAAGATTAAACCTGGTAGCTATGAGAGCAATTGGACTGGTTGTGTGCGAGACATAAGCCACAGGAGCTATCATCACTGCCTTGGAGATTTGATCCACCAATTTGCCCTCGGAGAATGCTCCCAACAACGCTTGAGAAGACTGAAATCCAGCCAGATCTCACGAAACAATCACCCTTGAAAAAAGAAACTTACCTGGGAATACGCAACAAAGTCAACTTTTTGCGTCTCACTTTTGGCAGTAACTTGCTCCACCACTGCTGGGAGATCGTAATTCACGAGCTCGTCCAAGCTCCAGTCCCAATACATCTGTGGAAAAAGAAGAATTGCTTTTCACAGTAAAAAGGAAGAACACAAAGGCTATGGCATAGAAAGAGCGTAAAAGAAAAGATTTCCAGGAACCTTGTCATCTTTGCTGAGCGAAACATGGCCGTAGCTATACGTGCTCGTTCTCGTGTTTGGGATCCAGACTTCGTGCCCTCGATTCGCAAGCATGAGCGCCAAAGATTGTCTCGGAGGATTCAGCAGCCAGATATCTCCACCCTGCAATGCTTCGATCCAGAAAATTAGCGACGAAACGGGAACCTCTCCTGGAAGAACTTACATTGTCAATGCCGTGGTAGAGGATAACTGTGCGACCACTCTTCTGTATCTTGCGATAAACTCTTTGCAGTCCCAGAAGGTATCCGTCCTGAGTTTGGATCTGGAAGAAGAAGAGTCACAACACACAGGAGTGAGAGATGTGAGAAATGAAAGGAAAGTCACCATTCCAATCAAACTTACCATGAACTCCTCGCAGTGGAAACCGTGAGGAGCGACGAGCTCCTTGCAAATTCCATCGCTGCGGGTGACTGCTTGCATTTCCTTCGCTGACGCTCCTGGAGAGCCAGCGAATGTGAGAGCGTAGCAACCGGCCAGCAAAACGAGAAGCAGCGTCATTGAATCTTAGGGAGGCCCTGGAGCAGAATGAATGCTCCAACTCTTCCTCTCAAATCTAGCAAGCCACTGCTAGAGAAGAAGAGGCCCAGAACGAAAGGGATCCCCCTCCAGTCTCAAGCGCAAAGTAAATTCCTTGCAAATCGCCGGCAGCGGCATTAAATCGCCACAAGAAAACACCCATTCTCTACCCTCCTTCCAGCAATGTGAAGAAAACCATCGCCCAACAGCGCCTGGCAGCGATCACTGGGACCGGTCACGCTCCTCGCAGATCTTTCTTTTTTCTTTCTTGCTGGAAGTACTGTGCGCCACAATCAATGGGCGGATGAATGGGCCGGCCAATGTAGGTAAAACTGCGTGATTTTCCCTCTGGGAAGCGTCAAGATCAGCACACTGACCGCTGGAAATGCAGCACCGCACCCCTGTTTCTCGCATAAACCCTAAACGAGGGCATTGATTATTCCCAGAATCGCCAGTTTGGATCCAACGGTGCATGTTTGCCACGACGAAAGATCCAACGGTGACAGCACTTTTATTATTTGATCCACCAGATTAGATCCAACGGTGAAAAAGTCTGGATCGACGGTGGACACTGTCTACTTTACGTGGCGGAATGTCCACCAGTTCAAATCCTCTCGCTAGGGAGCTAGCGGAGCTTCCCCCATGAGAAGATGATAATGCTACTTCTATGGCGCCTCCTTGCGATCGTCGCGACGACGGGATTCTCGCAGGCCGTGAAGTATGATCTCGCGCCAGGGCAGCGCATCAACAATCTAGCGAATCTCACCGAGGTTTCGATCGCGAGCGGGCCAGGGAAGTATCGGATTCTCGGCAATGGCAGCGTGGATTTCGCGAGCGACAACGGGACGTTCGCGCTCGCGTTCTTCGATCCCAATGCCACCGGCGATTTCTTCCTGTGCGTGATGATGCAGGGCCCAGCCAGCGGCAAGGCGCGCGCGGCGGTGCCGGTGTGGATCGCGAACAGGACCGGCTCCACCGGCGATGGATCGAGCCTTTTGCTCACGGGGACGCACAAGAAGTTCATCCTTCTCAACTCTCAAGGATCGCTCACTTGGAAGCTGGATGTGAACGGCATCGCAGGGATCGAGCTGGAGGAATCGGGAAATCTCGCCTTCTTCGACGAGAGCGGCGCTAGGATATGGCAGAGCTTCGATTCCCCCGGCGACACGATGCTGCCCGGGCAAGCGCTCAAATCCGGGATGAGCCTCACGAGCTCGGCCAGGAATGGCAGCGCGGCGACGCAGTTCTCGCAGGGATTCTTCGCGGCGGCGGTCTCACAAGAAACCCTCACGCTCTCGCTGCGATCCCAGCCATACAATCTCTGGAGGCTGGAAGGATCATCATCGTCATGCCCGGCGGCTCTTGGCTTCTCCGGGAACAATCTCATTCTCGGCCACGATTCTTGCGGCGCCGGGAAATCTCTCGAGATCTTGGCTTCCAGGAGAAGCGATCCTCTCGTTCTTCCGTTTCTTAGGCTGGATCCAAACGGCGACCTTGTCGTCTATGGCCTGGATCGATCCTCCTCGGACTGGCTACCCGACTCACGATTCTCGGGCGATGATCCGTGCAAGCTGCCGCTGGCTTGCGGCCCCTATGGGATCTGCGAGGCCGGAGGGAAATGCCGATGCGTGGAGATCCACAGCAAGGGGAACGAGAGCTTTGGCGGGAATGCTAGCGGCGGCGGCGCTTGCTCGGCCCCAAGCACAGGAATCCCCCAGCCGATGGTCTGCGAGAACGAGATCTACAATCACCACTTCCTCAACGCTACCGGGATCCGCTACTTCTCCACCGGATTCGTGGCGCCCAGCAAGCGATCCTCGCTCCAGGAGTGCTCCACCGATTGCCTCTCCAATTGCCAGTGCATGGCGCTCTTCTACAACGATCGATCCCGCGAGTGCTTCTTCGTGGGCGATGCGGTGATCGGGAGCATGGCGGAGGATCCGGCAGTGGACGCTTTCATCAAGTTCCAGAACGCCAAGCTCCTGATGGGTCCGATCTCCATGGCCGCGCCGGAGGGCGGTGGATCCAAGAACAGGGTCGTCCAGCTCGTGGCGGGCATCGCCGCCGCCGCGATCGTCCTGGCAGCGGTGCTGGCGGTCCTGGTGTGGAGGAATCGCCGCAAGAACAAGGCCGACAGCGATCTCAACGCGGTGCTCTCGAGCGTCCGCGGGCTGCCCCAGCGATTCTCCTACTCGGTGCTCGCGTCCGCGACCAAGGGATTCTCCCGGAAGCTTGGAGCTGGGGGATTTGGATCGGTGTACGAGGGATTCCTGGGCGATGGGCGGCACGTCGCGGTGAAGAAGCTCGAGGGCACTGGCACGCAGGGCGCGCGACAATTCATCGCCGAGGTCGCGACGATCGGGAGCATCAATCACATGAACGTCGTCCGGCTGTGCGGATTTTGCCTCGAGGATTCGCAGCGCATGCTCGTCTACGAATTCATGCCCAATGGATCGCTGGATCGGTGGCTGTTTGGCGGCGGCGGTAGCAGCGGCGGTAGTGGCGGTGGCGGCGGCGGTGGCGGCGCGGAGGGAATTGGGGATGGGAATCGATCCCCGGAGCTCCGAACGCTCAGCTGGGATCGCCGGATCGAGATCGCTCTGGGCACGGCACGTGGCCTGGCCTATCTCCACGAGGAGTGTAGCGAGCCTATTATCCACCTGGACGTGAAGCCCCAGAATATCCTACTCGACGATCGCTTCGTGGCAAAGGTGGCGGATTTCGGAATGTCCAAGCAATTGGACGACCACGATGTGAGCCAGGTCATCACGTGTGTGCGAGGAACGCCTGGATATTTGGCCCCGGAATGGCTGCTCCATTCCATCGCCACCAAGAAATGCGACGTCTACAGCTTCGGCATGGTTCTTCTCGAGATCATTGGCGGGCGGAAGAACTTGGAGGTGTCGAGGATGAACATCGATCTGGCGTGGTACTTCCCGGCGTGGGTGGTGAACGAGGTCCGGCTGGGGAATTTGATGGGCGTGGTGGATCCCAAAGTCCGGAGCTCCGCGAGCGAGAAGGTGGCGACGCGGCTCGTCCACATCGCGCTGTGGTGCATCCAGGAGAACGCCGGATCCCGGCCGGCGATGGACGAGGTCGTGCGGATGATCGAGGGGAAGCGCGAGGTGGAGGAGCCGCCGATGACGTTCCACTTCTCGGTGCAGACGGAGGCGATCGTGGACATCACCGCGTCGCGGGAGAGCGTCTCGATGGCGTACGTGACTCCCCCGAGCTTCAGCTATTCCAGCTTGATCAGATAGAAGATCTCGATCTAGGGAGGGAGTAGTGCGTGACTTTTCATGGGTTTTCAAAGCACTGATTCTTCTAGTTTTTCTCTTTGGTTTTTCAGGAGAAGTGTTGAGAGATGGATGGTCACTGCCGGAAGCTTCCGCTCCTCCAGTTGATCCTCTTGAGACAAAAGCAGCGAAAACTGTTTTCTGGGAAACCCGTGTCAGCTGAGAATGAAGTTCGTTATGGTCGTTGGTTGGATCGATCCAACTTCACGGTTTGCTTATGAACGATCGACTCTGGCAAGCGGCCGAGAGAATTGTGCGAGCCAAGCATGATCCACGACCGGGTTGTCAGCTGACACGATTTCAAGGCTGGTGGGTCTCTCGCGCTTGGCTTGCATCAAATGCGAAAACTTTCCCTGGCGAGAGAGTTTTCAGCTGACAAGAGTTTGTACTCTTCGCCAGCGCCAACAGAAATTCTCACCGCCAGCATCAGCGCACTAAATCCTCCATGCTGATCATCCGTGTTTTCGCAGCTAAAATTCTCCCGTCTCGTCAACTTCCAGAGAGTTTCTTGCTGCCATATCTCGATCTGGTCAAGCTAAAGCGGAGGCTTGATTTTGATGGATCACTGGCACATTGCTCGTGATTCCACGGGACGCTTGAATGCTACGATAGCTTTCGTGATTCATCAAAAAAAGATGATTCAGATGTGGAGTGGAGCCAGTGGCATCTGCAGTGGGTTGACGGACTTCTTTAATTTTCAGATTTTTGTTTTCTCTGTGACTTTGTAAAGGCGAAATTTAAGTTTGTGACAGCGGCTCCGCGAAAAAGATAAAAGATTGATGGAACATTCTATGAATTTCTTATCATAATATGGTTAACTTTAATAGCACGTATTCACTTTAGTTACAAACAAAAAGTGTTGAGTTTCAACATTTTCTGCTTATTTCTGTTTTAGGGTATGTGGATGGAGAGTGTTTTGGTTTGGATGCTTCTCTTCGTTACGCTTTTTTCAAGACCCTCTTCTTCAGGTATTTCATTTCAGAACTCTTGGTTTGCTTTCTCTCTTATTTTTCTCTCTTCCAGTTGTTAGAAACCTCTCTGATATTTCCGAAGGAAATTACGGCCTTTCTGGAATTTCCCACATCACTGTGGCCGGAGCGGTTCACCACGGCATGAAAGAGGTCCTGAAAAACCACACAATAGCTCACATTTTCATCTTCTTTCCTATCAGATAGAAGTTTGGCTCCAGACTTTTGCTCCAGGATCTGGCACTCCAATTCACCGCCACGACTGCGAAGAAGTCCTCTTGGTGCTCAAAGGGACCGGAACTTTGCTCTTGGCAGAACCAGGATTGGAGCATCCGGGTGAAACCACCCAGTTCCAGTTCTCACAAAACAGCACCATAGCGGTTCCTCCAAATTCAGTCCACCAGGTCTGTGTAATGGGAAAATCACCATTCGATTCAGCACGCATTCCTATGCACAGATTATCAACACAGGGGACGAGGATGTGCAGCTTTCGGCGGTAATGTCAAGACCTCCTGTTAGGGTGTAAGTTGGATATTTCAATTGCATCAAGAAAGTAGCACAACAAATCTGTTGCTGCGCTCCAGGTTTGTTTATCAGAGCTTCTCTATACCACATGCTGAGGCTGTTCATTTTCCTGCACCCTGGGATATGCAATGCTTTGCTGCTGGTCAAGGTGAACAAAATAGCTGTAAATAACTTGGATGGATTTTCACTGTATTTGTGCACATTTTATAAAGTATTTTGAAGGTTATTTTGGAGCATTATATTTGCATAAAAGGTCGGAAATCTTAAACCCCGGATATGAAAGAATCTAGTTAGGGCTTCTTCGATGAGGAGCGTCTTGCTGGTTTGGGTGCTGGCCTTTGCGGCGCTCTCAAGAGCTTCAGGTATCTCTAGAAGTGATTTACAAAAAACTTGTGTTTTGTTTCAGGGATTTTAGTAGTCAGGAACCTCTCTGATATTCCGCAAGACAGCTATGGTCGTCCGGGATTGTCTCACATGACTGTAGCTGGGGCTGTTCATCACGGCATGAAAGAGGTCTCGGATTTTTATGCTCCTGGTTCGCAGCATTCTTTTCGTTCCCTTCTGTGAACACCAGTTGGAGGTTTGGCTGCAAACTTTTGCTCCTGGATCTGGCACCCCAATTCACCGTCATGACTGTGAAGAGATATTTTTGGTGCTCAAGGGGAAAGGGACTTTGTTTCTGGCAGAACCGGGATTGGAGTATCCTGGTGAAGTCCTCCAGTTCCATATCTCTGGAAACAGCACTATGACGATTCCTGTAAATTCAGTTCACCAGGTTTGTGAGCACCCAAAAATCTTTTCCTTTGGCTCAGTCGTCTTTCAAATGCGCAGATAATCAATACAAGCAATGAGGATTTACAGTTCTATGTGATAATTTCAAGACCACCTATACGAGTGTAACTTCATGTGGACAGTTACTTGTGACCTACTAACAAGCTTAATCTTGACAGGTTTGTGTACCGCAGCTTTTTGGTACCACATACTGAGGCTGTGACACATTTTCCTTACCCTTGGGACTTAAAAACGTTAACTTCCTAAGCTGTTTTTCTTCAGAATTTATAGAAATACAAAATCTAACATGTTTTAGTTCTGTGAATAATAATTAACTGGCCCATATATTTAATAAAATTTCTATAATTTCCAAAATTAATATTACTTATGCTTCTTAATTGGGTTCCAAAAAAAGCATATTTAGCATAGTATAAATTTAGTGTATTTCAATATGGTCTCTAAAATATCATTGTCTCTGACCTTGGTACATTTCTATGTGTATATGTGTATTATGTGTGGTAAATACAAGTAAACATTAAAAAATATAATATAACTATTCTTTGAATTTTATTAAATTTAGATTGATTTTTTATGGTAGATAAAGCTTTATAAATTTTCTCTTAAACACGTATATAGTAAAAGTTAAATTTAAAATCATAATATTTTTACCACTATTTATTTATCTTCATCATGCTTCATGTTGCTAGCTTGAATGTATAGAAATGAAACTTCATATAATTTCTCTTCTAGATATAATATTATTTTAATTTAGTTTTACATTCATCATTGATTAAATTTAATCTTATTTCAAATAAGCAGTTTCAATCATTATTTATTTTATTATATTATATTGTCATTCCAAATTAGTTATTATTACTTGATAATATTAATTTTATTATTCTATAATTGTTAAATTAAACATATTATTTCATTTAAATTTCATTTTTATATATTCCAAAATTTTCCTAGTGAATAGCAACCAAGAGTGAGTTTTTTATCTTAATTAGTTATTATAATGTTTAAGACAAAATATATTTTTAGGTGGGATGTGATTAGATGTAGTATTATTCCAATGCCAGTAAAGCTATTTTTCTTCACACTATGTTATAGAATGCTTGATTCTTAATCATTTGCAACTTCACACTTGGTAGAGTAAAAAATCACGACATGATGAAAATCTTTCATTTGAGAGGATTGAACTGCTCTGGATTGAAGAGTTATCATAAGTATAACCTTCAATAATATTTATATCACTAGTGTCTTTCATTGGATGCATTCTTTTCTTCTTTAAAAATGCATAGGGAGATAATTTGATGGACTTGATGCATTCACATTTCAAAAGATATTTCAAAAGATCTCTCTCTCTCTCTCTCTCTCTCCGGCTCTCCAACAAGGAGATCCCACGCAAGAAAAAAAATGTCTTTTATATGGGCGATGTTGGTTTATTGGTTTTTAAGACAATGATTGGTTTCCTAGACGGAATTTCAATGTATAAACCAACTTTGATTCCAATGTATAAAGCAACGTTCCTGAGGGTCCGGATCGTCATCACAAGCTCCTTGTGCTCTGTCTCCACCTGCGCGAATTGGAGGCTCATACTCAGGTACCTTTCGCACATTCTACATTTGCAGCTCTTGCGAAATTCAATGGCCTCCTCGATGTTCAGCCTCGACTCTGGCTTTCCGGAGTGCATGAGTAGCACCTGTATCATGTCGCTAGAACTGGAGTGAATCTCTTCGGTAGAATTGCTGCCCGAGAATGTTGTTGAGAAGATCTCGCCAAACTATTAGAGCCTCGCTGTTTTGGAGGCGTCCACTTCTGCTGGCGAGCAGCTGAGGCCGGTCCCCAGGAACTTTAAGAGAGCTGTCTCGTAACCCAAAGGCACGAATCTGCGGTCGAATCAAACGTTGTCAAAGTGCTCGATGTATTTGACACCGCTAAAGAATGCTTCCCAGCCATCGTCCATGGGAAAACGTAAAGTATGTCATAGCTGCGAAAGATTGTGTTACCTTGCAATGCCCGTCCAAGAACACGGATGGGCAGTATGTTGCAAGGAACTTCTTCTTCTAAAAATTCTTGCTGCTCCCAAACACTCGTTCATATGATAGGCTCTTGATTTTCAGGTAAATCGGCCTGGAAAAATGAGAGATGAGACAGACGTATAAACATAAAAAAAAAGCGAACCAGGCTCTAGAAATGTCCGTGTAGCTATGGGAAGAGGCTCTAGAAATGCTTGATTGGAAGCAAGAAGAGGCTCTGGAAATGCTTGGAGGAAGCTCTTGATTAGAATCTTGGAGGGGCTCAGGAAAACTTCATGGCAAAGAGTAGAGTTTTAAACCTTCAGAGAATAAAGCAAAATACCTTGAGCACAAATTCCTGTCTCAGCTCCTCAAGACAGAAGGACATTGTGCGCCAAAACGTTCAACCAATGATCGATAGTGCTTCTAACAAGGATTTTCAGATAGAGATAGACTGGATAGGATATTTAGATTCATACCTTTTACCAAGATGCTCTCACCACTATTGAAATACTAGTTGATCACAACGCTTAACTTGATAGAAATCTGGATCAAAATGCCCTGCCATCATGGCACCTAACACCTTTTTCTCACAATATTTCTGGAAATTGGGTTCCATGCCAAAATGAGCTTACATGGAAGTGCAGACCCACCAAAATGAGATTATGTGGAAAGTGGATTACATGGCAAATCCATGTAAGCTAAGTTTTTTGGCTGGCAAATTGCTGGAATACCCTCGAAGTGCCATACCCATGACACTTGTGGCCTAATGGGCTCAAGGGTACCTATGACACTAGTGATGTGCACTAAAGGGAGTGACTTGTGAGCAATGATTTTAGAGGAGGATTTCCATTTGAAGGGTTTTTAGTGCCCAACACATCACCAAATATACCTTTAATAATTGAATTTATCTAGAATATGCAACCAAAAATATATTGCATATTTTAGAAATTAGTAAAACTAAAAGCAAGTAAGTACTAAATTAATTCAAACATTGAAAGTTGATAGCTAATGCTTAGGATATTACATGTATAGGTTTAGGCTATATTTTCCAATATAATATTAATTTCTTTACTATTTAAGGATGACTCACACCTTTATACAACATATTTTAGAGTTTCAGGGTTTTTTTTTTCTAGTTATGTCTTGCTATTAGAAGATCAAAGACAACCTTCAATTGCTGTTAGAAAATGTCTCAGACTAAGTCAATATTTGAAACTAATGCATAGAACTAACCTTTTATTCCTTCTCTCCTTCAGTAAATTTTTGAAAGACAATAGATAGATAGATAAATAGATGTTTTTGAGTAATTGTAGCACCTAATTAAGCATGAGACCATGCTAAGTTCATCCTTACAGTACTAGGAGAATTTAAAGGGGACTGCGTGCACTAAAGGATAAAGGGTGAAAACTATGTGTGTTACATTATAGTTATCAAGATTCACCCTTTTGGATTCTTGGCTATGGTCTTCAATGCTTTCAGTCTAATACTCCTACTGCCATAGATCCAAAAAAACTTGATTCAAAGGAAAAACACTACTCTACATAAAAAGACGCACAAAAAAAGTGTAGCACACCTGAATTTTGAAGCTAAACTCCAAGCCTGTTATGCTACGAAACAAGGGTCCGATACAATCCCATGAGCACCAGCTCCCCATATCCAACACCTGCACACAAAATGGTGTCAAATGGTGTCTGGCACAATTTTGGTATACCGGTGGCCTAATGCAAGGAAGAGGGGTACCCCATTGACTAAAGCAATGTGGAGTTTGGGCTTAAACCTAAGCCAGATGTAAAACAAAGAGCGAGATAACCTAGCGAGAGTCAACCACTATCCCTATTATACACATTTAGAACACCCCCCCCCTAAGGAATACACGTTTTGGGCTTTCACCCCAAACCTCCCTTAGTACCAAGAGTTAATCTCTGGGACAAACTTGAAACTTACTAAATATAGAATGTTTCTAGATTGCGAATTTGGACATGGGACGAACACTATTGTGTTTAAGCCAATCTTTACATTCCGTAAATATGCCAAATGAGCGAATTTAGACATTTTTCATAAATAGCATTTGGGACCGAAATGAGGCTAACATAAAAGGCATGATAGCGAGGGTGTTTAGTAGACACGGTAAGCTATCATCTAGTGATATTGAGGGACTAGTCTCAATACCCGAGGGTTCTTGTCACTAGCTAGTGTAAGACATAACAAGACGGGAACTCCTTACCAAGCTAAGTATGCTTAGTTAATAGCACGTAGGAATTCCGTCCTTATGCTCATCTGGTCTAAGTACACTCGAAATGCCCAGTTAACTCCACTAGCACAAGCGGGGTTACCAAAGGGATCCAATTGTACCGACCTCTTACCGTCATAGCAGTAAGGAAAGAGTGTCCATAAGGACTAGCCGACAAATATTTTTCGATACCCGATGTCATATTCGCGACACTCTCCCCCCCTTGGGGAAGATTGATGTCCTCATTGATGCATACCCAAGTTTAGCAAACCGTCAAAGAAACAACTTCGAAAGTTAATGGAAAGGACACTATGTGGGAAACGAACCGACTTAAATGAGTTATGGAACGACCTCTCCTCTACATCCAAAGACGTTAAAATTTAGACACCCTTCGGCCGTCACTGACAAGGAAATGACTAACAGAGTTAGCCACCCTTGCTGCTTCGAGTACCACTTGGCTTACAAAGGAATGATACATCCTTGCCCGCAGGAATATAGGGAGAAGGCTAGAGGCCCAACTTCCTCTGAGCAAGAAATCAACCTCGTTGGGAAGATTTAGACAACTATTATAAACTGGCAAATTAAGTTGTTTACACGACCCCTTTTCAAAAATGAATCATCGAGAGAGAGGCAGGGACTTGTGATCAGTCTATAATAGCTATCCCTATGGTTATGGATCCCATGCACCGAAGTGCCGAAGTCAGCCTGCCATAATTGACCCAAGTACCAATGAACTAGAGAAACGAAACTTTGATTTATAGAAAAATATTATTTTATTGATTTGCAAGATTTATAATAAGAGATTCCTAAGAGGTTCCCAAGTTGATTCACAAGACGGGTAACATTTCCACTTAATTAGATATTCCTTCGCACGAGCCCAACCGAGAATCCAAGATAGCTTCAACTTTGTATTCTGGTTCACCGTCCACAATATCTGGTGGCAGACAAATCTCCCTGTTGTCTGCAACATCCATAGTGTAAGGGGCCAAGAGATTAGCATGAAATACATTATGAACATTAGACATTTCTGCAGGAAGATCCAACTAATAGGATACATCACTAATGTAAGTGACTAATTTTTCCATTCTACTTTAGTCACTTAACCGCACCTCCGACCACTTGGAGGAGTCTCATTCACAACCTCCATAAGTCCCTCTCAGGACTTGGGGCTTGCTAGCCCCGAGAATGGCCTCTATGCCACTCAACCTTTGCACTTGGTCCAAGTGCTCCACGTGTCCGGTCCAATGACCGACACCCCAAGGCACCACCAACATATCAGCCTGTTACGCTAAGGCCATGCCCATTCACCTTGGTCACAACGATGGTCTGACACCACCTGCATCCCAGTCTCATCACTCAAAGACTGGGCCATCCATTCATGAGTGATCATCCCAGATCCACTCCTTAGCATCTTTAGGATGCCCACCGACATGGGGATTAGCCTTCCCAATATCTCCGTTCTAGTCCCCACTAAGTCCCTTTTCGTCCATGGCCGTGTTCGCCAACACTGCCCCTGGATCGAGGCCCACAGGCCCGACCACTAAGTCCCACGGTCCTCTGGGACTTCCTCACCACACGACTGTGCCCTTGGTCACTACCCTAGAGGACTGCTCCTCTTCCTTTCCACAGTCTGGGCCTTTGGGACAACATTTCGGAACACCGTGGCCTTACGCGAGGGCAATGGCTGTGATATTCCT
>NW_003314300.1:607035-619623 GCF_000143415.4 Selaginella moellendorffii | reverse complement strand
GCCTTTCCGGGCCAAACGGGTTCCATGGGGGTCCAACCCCCACATTTTCCTTATTATATTTTTGGAACACCCGGGAGCCCCCCCCCCCCCCCCCCCTGGGGGACGATCGCTTTGGGCTTTCACCCAACTGCCTGTATTAGTATTCGGACTCGGACTCGGACTCGGTCTCGGTCCTGGATTCGGACTCGGACTCGGTCTCGGTCTCGGTCTCGGTCTCGGTCTCGGTCCCGGTCTCGGTTCCATCTCGGACTCCATCTCAGACTCCATCTCGGGTCCATCTCGGACTCCATCTCGGGTCCATCTCAGACTCCATCTCGGGTCCATCTCGGACTCCATATCGGACTTCACTTCAGGTCCATCTCGGACTCCATATCGGACTCCACTTCGGGTCCATCTCGGACTCCATCTCGGGTCCATCTCAGACTCCATCTCGGGTCCCTTTTTAGAGCCTCGCTTATGGCTCACTTCGTGCTCATTCCTCGAGCACTTTGTTGGGAGTTCCACTCCCGCTCTCGACCTTTCAAGTCGGAGCTTTTAGTCCAAACGTGTTACGCTCGTTTGGCTTTCGCTTCGGCCACTACCACATGGCGCCCTTCCAGCTCCACTTTGGGGCCTAGGGATTTTGTGTCTCACAACTAATTCATTTCAATACCTGATAGGGTCCAACATATCTCGGTAACAGTTTTTGAGACAAAGATCCCTTAATGTTCAAGTTCCGGGAAGATAGCCACACTTGATCTCCCACTTGATATGACACATCTCGACGATGTTAATCCTTATCATGTCAATACCTATCATGAGCTTTGCCCATCGCCTTAGTAGCTCTAGGCCAACCTTGGCGTAGCTACTTTGCATAAGTCTCAATAGCTGGGACCAACACTTTGGACATTGGTTTCAGTATAACAATTTGTTAAGGCACCCCACAAGCATTCCCTTGCAGCATTTCCCATGGAGAACAGCCAATAGTGCTGTGAAATGTGTTGTTATAACAAATTTTTGCTGTATCCAAATGCTCAACCCAATTGCATTGGTTTGCCACGACATAGTACTGCAAATCCTCAACTTGAGCATTCATACGTTTGGTTTGCCCATTAGTTTGAAGATGATAAGCTGTACTAAACTTCAATTTGGTACCAAATAGTTGGAACAGTGTGCCCCAAAACTTCCCCGTAAACCTCGAATCTCTATCCAAGATCATCTCTTCAGGAAGACCACAAACCTGCACTACTTCATGGAAAAAGAGTTTCGCTTCTTGTTTTGAATTCACTATTCCCACAATTGGAATGAAAAGTGCAATCTTTGACAACCGATCCATAACCACCATCAAAGTATCATAACCCTTAAATTTCGGCAAGCAAGTGACGAAATCAAGTGTCACACTCTGAAATGGCCATGCTGGTGCAGGAATGCATTGCAACTTTCTAGCTTGCTTCTCAATTCTACTCTTACATTGCTAGCATATAGGGCAGGAATGAACATAATCCGCAACATCACCTTCCATACCAAACCGAAAAAATCCCTTTTTCAATGAAGCAAGAGTCTTGTGTTTTCCACCATGTCCCGCTGCTGGAACATCATGATGTTCCCACAGAAACAACTACTATAGATCCTTAAAGGGAAGATACAATCTTTCCTACTTATAGAATATAAGCCTATCCCAAATTGAGAAGTGAAGTTTCACATTGGTTCGACTAACAACTTTCGCCGTGTCGCTACAGAGTTCTGCCTCGACAACTCCACACTGTGCAAGATTGCCTTTGCCAATGGATCACTTCCATATGAAGCCCGAACGCCCTTTAACCAGTCTGAACTGATTGCCGATATTGCCCAGAACTGAGCCTGACGACTCAACGCATCCAGAACAATATTGTTTTTACCAGGTTTATATATGATTTCAATATCATATCTAGCAAGCTTCTCTTGCCAACGAGCTTGCTTCAACGTAAGCTTAGGCTGTATAGCAAAGTAGATTAGTGTGTTACTATCTGTATAAACTTTAGTGTGTCCACCCAAGTAGTGTCTTTAGTGTTCCAATACCGACACTATAGCAAATATCTCTTTCTTGTGAGTTGGCCATCTTTATTGGGTTTCATCCAATTTCTTGGAATAGAACATAACAGGACAACCATGTCGCCTTAGCGTAACACTAACTGCTTTGTCACAATTTTGCTGCAACATAGCACCAAATAGCATAGCTAGATGCACCACAATGCACTTTGAAGGGTTTATCAAAATCTGGGATCCTGAGAATAGGAACCGTAGTCAAGATCTTCTTCAACTGTAGAAAAGCATGCTGACAAACTGGACACCTCCAATGAAACAGTATACTACTCTTCATTAACTTAGTTAATGGAAGAGCAATTTTTGCAAAATTGCAGACAAACTTGCGATAGTATTCCGCCAAACCAAGAAAGAAATGAACATCTGATACAGTGGTCGGGACTTCCCAAGATTTCACCACTTCCACCTTTTTTGGATTCACCTCAATTACACCATCACCGACTATATGTCTAAGAAAGTTCACACACAAATGTCCAAAAGCGCATTTACTTTCCTTAGCATATAGTTTGTGTTCACGCAATTTTTGAAACACCAACTCTAAGTGTTTCAAATGATCCTCCAACGTTTCACTAAAGACTAGAACATCGTCGATATATAAGACAACAAATGTGTCCAAATAATCTCTAAATATTCCATCCATCATAGTGTTGAACATTGCTAGAGCATTGCATAACCCAAACGGCATGACAAGGAACTCATAAGACCCATACTGAGTCTTAAGGACTGTCTTCTCCACATCCTTATTTGCTACCCATATCTGATAATACCCGGACTGCAAATCAAGCCATGTAAAATACTTAACCTTTAAGAGTTGATCAAACAAGTCATCAATGCGAGGTAAAGGATAATTATTTTTGACCATGATCTTATTAAGTGCCCGATAGTCAATACACATCCTTATGGTTCCATCCTTTTTTATAACAAAAAGGACCAGTGCTGCATAAGGTGACTTGCTTGGTTAGATATGACTTTTGTCAAGAAGCTCCATGAGTTGCTTCTTAAGTTCAGCCATCTCCTTGATGTTCAGACGATATGGAGCTTTAGTAAGTGGTGTAGAACCCAAAATGACCTCAATCCAATGATCAACCTTACGGCTAGGAAGTAGCCTTGGTGGCAAATCCTTTGAAAAGATATTCTAATTCCTCGCCAACAACTCTAATATTTCCTTTGGTACAGGATCAACCCCACCACCAATTCGAACTAAGTTACCAACACCCTCATCTTCCATCAGTTGAACCCAAAATGTCTAACATCCCTTCTTAGTTGCTTTTTGAGCGGCTCTCGCAATCAGGAATTTAGCATCCCAATCCTTTGAGGAGTGTTTTTGCAACTAGAAAGACCATTAGGACGTCCTTTTGACTTCAATGTGATACGACTTTGTTCAGCACCATAAATCCCTTTAATATATTTGTTGAAGAAATCCATACCAAACACATGGTATCTTCAACATTACTAAGTCCACTCTTTCTTTCCACTTGGATATTTTTATTGGAACATCACTCACAAATTTTCTGGCTACTTGCCCACCTTTCACAAATCAGAAGTGTATAGGCGACATCTGCTCAGCATTCAATCCTAACAACTTAATTAAATTTTCGGATATCATGTTGTGTGTAGCTCCTATATCAATCATCACTTGGATTCGGTGTCCACAAACAAAGCCTACCAAATACATCAACGGATCAGTGTTTGCATTGATTGTGAGAAAGGTTTGAGGAAAGTAACAAAAGTAACTCACCTCCTCTTCCTTATACTTTGCATTGACCAACTTATCAACCCCTTCAACTTCACCACCATCATCTTCCCTCATGACATTAACACAAGACCTTGTCTTATGCGTGTTGGGACATTCCAAGGACATATGTCCTGACTCTCCACAATGGAAGCAATGACCCACACTACCCATTCCGCTAGAAGCAGGTTTCGCAAGTTGCTGCTGCTTGTACCCACTAGGAGGAGGAACAGAGGGCATAGGACCAAAAGAAGCTGTTGATGGTCTCCAACCACCACCACCTTTGTTAACTATTGCTTGTGAGCCTCCAGGGTGGAACCTTCCTTCCACCCTCTATTTCCGATCACCTTGTTTATTCCCAGAATTCTTATTCTTGTCCGAGGTACCATCATACGGCTGTTGATATTGTTCCATGAGTGAGTGATTAGAGAACTTGCTACGCTGCCTCCTTACACTCCAGGTATATCTTCGGCTTAAACTTCAAAATCTCATTGCGAGAAGTGAACTTAAACCCTCCAAAAAATAACTCTGAGCATCTTTGTCACTCATATTTGCAATCATAATGCGCTTCTGAGCAAACACATTAATGTAATGCATGAGGTCCCCTCACTGCTTTAATCGCTGCAACTCCACACAAAGTCTCAGACCAAGATCATTTGGCAAGTACTCCTTACGAATACGAGACCGCATCTTAGTCCAACTTCTAGTCTGCCCATTTTCAGCACACATCTGGCGCCACCAAGTTTTGGCATGATTGCTGAGAAAGGATTGCATGCACGCAACTTTCGTACGATCATCTACGTCTGCTATTATGAAATAGTTTTCCATATCATAGACCCAGTCTTCCAAATCTAATAGTCTTGCATGCCTTTGAAATTGGGTGGATTCGGGGGCTTGAACTTTGAAACTTGTGCAACCAGGGACGGTTGCAGAACTTCATCGTCCTTAGAACTTGAAGAGGAGTTCTGTTGCTTAGATTTAGTTGCCTCAACTTTTTTCTTCCTCTTCTTGTTTTCCTTCTTCAATTTGAGAATTGTGAGACACAAATCCCTAAGCCCCAAAGTGGAGCCGAAAGGGTGCCATGTGGTAGTGGCCAAAGCAAAAGCCAAATGAGCGTAACACGTTTGGACTAAAAGCTCCGACTTGAAAGGTCGAGAGTGGGAGTGGAACTCCCAACGAAGTGCTCGAAGAACAAGCATGAAACAAGCAATAAGTGAGTCTTTAGAAAAGGGACACACGAGGACCAACACATGACACGTGGAGGAGTCCAAAATGGACCTGAGTTGAAGTCCGAGGTGGATCCGAGATGGAGTCCGAGATGGACCCGAGTTGGAGTCCGAGGTGGATCCGAGATGGAGTCCGAGATGGACCCGAGTTGGAGTCCGAGGTGGACCCGAGATGGAGTCCGAGATGGACCCGAGTTAGAGTCCGAGGTGGATCCGAGATGGAGTCCGAGATGGACCCGAGATGGAGTCCGAGATGGAGTCCAAGATGGACCGAGACGGAGTCCGAGATGGAGTTTGAGATGGACCCGAGATGGAATCCGAGATGGAGTCCGAGAAGGACCCGAGATGGAGTCCGAGACCGAGACCGAGACTAAGACCGGGACCGAGACCGAGACCGGGACTGAGACCGAGACCGAGATCGAGACTGAGACCGAGACCGAGACCGGGACCGAGACCGAGACCAAGACCAAGATTGGGACCGAGACCGGGACCGAGACCGAGACCGAGACCAAGATTGGGACCGAGACCAAGGCCGAGGCCGAGGCCAAGACCAAGCCTGAGCCCAAGCTCAAGTCCGAGTCCGAGTCCGAGTCCGAGTCCGAGTCCGAGTTCGAGTCTGAGAGGGTGAAAGCCAAAAGTGTTCATCTCCCAGACCCTGGGGGGTTTGGTGAGCTCCAAAAGTATAGTAAGGGGGAGGACTCCAGTGGAGCCAGTTTGGCCAGGAAAGGCTAGTTTGGCCTAGAAAGGCTGTACCTAGTGTTCGGTGATGAGCTGCCCACTGGGAAGTCCAAGACTAAAGTGAACACGGACCGACAAGCAAGGTAGCTTGGTGAAGTGCTCAAGAGTTTGCTCTAGTTCCCCCGGGAGATCGACTGGCCGATGCTCCCAGTCCAAGTGTGGGTGGCACTACCTATTTGGATACCTGGTGTGGCTCAAAGGAACCTCGCTCTAAGGCCATGGCTAGAGCACCCAAAGGCAAAAGGTGGGGAGAGTACCCATGAGGCTCGCGTAAGGCCATGGTGTTCCGAAATGTTGTCCCAAAGTCCCAAATGGTGAAAAAAGAGGGGAGC
The DNA here is from genome assembly GCF_000143415.4 of Selaginella moellendorffii. Lineage (NCBI taxonomy): Eukaryota > Viridiplantae > Streptophyta > Lycopodiopsida > Selaginellales > Selaginellaceae > Selaginella > Selaginella moellendorffii. The sequence continues at coordinate 613,534 of NW_003314300.1, read as the reverse complement.
AATCCTCTAATGCAGTGACCAAGGATACGGTCACATGGTGAGGAAGTCCCAAAGGATAGTGGGACTTAGAGGCCAGACTTGCGGGCCTCAATTTAGTGGCAGTGTTGGTGAACACGGCCATGGACAGAAAGGGACTTTGTGGGGACCGGAAAGGGATATTGGCGAAGGCTATTCCCCATGTCTGCGGGCATCCTAAGGATGCTAAGGAGTGGATCTGGGATGATCACTCATGGACGGATGGTCCAGTCTTTGAGAGATGGGACTGTGGTGTAGGTGGTGTCAGACCATTGGTGTGACCAAGGTGAATGGGCATGGCCTTAGCGTAACGGGCTGATATGTCAGTGGTACCCTGGGGTGTCGGTCATGGGATCGGACACATGGAGCACTTGGACCAAGTGCAATGGTTGAGTGGCATGGATGCCATTCTTGGGGTTAGCAAGTCCCTAAGTCCAAATAGGACTTACGGAGGTGGTGAGTGAGACTCCTCCAAGTGGTCGGAGGTGTAGTTAAGTAACTAAAGTAAAATGGAAAATTTAGTCACTTACAACTTGGTATCGGAGCTATTCCTTAGTCCAACTTTTATTAGTGCTCAAGTATATCACCATTGATATTAGCATCAGAAGGTCCTAGGAGTGGGCCTATGCTTGAGGAGTAGCATGTCGAAAGGACATGGCTCTCCACTCAAGTTCATGCGTGAACTTGGGCGCGATGTGGTGGTGTAAGCAACCAAAGGGAATGACTCGAGAGACGATCCATGGGGCTCAAATATAGAGGGAAAGGGCCCATGAACAAGAGTGCACCCCCTTTTCCAATCGGTTAAGGGTCTTGGGATATTTGGGGTTAAGCGTCTTTGGGTTTGAATAGTACTGGGTTGGGTGACCTCCCGGGAAGTCCAAACTCAGGAGGTTACATTTGGTATCAGAGAGGTCTCGGGTCCGACTCTGTTGGTTGGCTAGGGGAATCACACCACATGTTGATTGACATCTGGCTGGTCCAATTTGCTCCTGCTGGGCTCGACCCGAGGGGTAGGGTGTCAAGAGAGCGAGGCTCTCGAGAGAGCTGCGACTCTCAGCTTCTGTTCACGAGGGCGTGAACTTGCAGGGAAGCGTGGTGGATTGTAAGCAACCAAAGGGAACGACTCGAAAGATGATCCATGGGGTTCAAATATAAAGGGAAAGGGCCCATGAACAAGCCTTTTCCAATCAGTTAAAGGTCTTGGGATAGTTAGGGTTAAGCGTCCTTGGGTTTGAATAGTACTGGGCTGGGTGACCTCCTAGGAAGTCCAAATTTAGGAGCTTACAGATGGATAGAAAAAAGCCAGTAAGGGAACGACTTTGGGATCTTGGGAACAATATAAGGGTTTCCTCAGAGAGTTAAGGATGTGATCCAGAAGAGCATTTAACTTAGCAAACTGGCTGATGTAGTTGTGGTAAACAACTATAATTGGGATCACGGGAAAGATGCAAACTCCAAAACAATAAAGGAGTCACAAGATTACCCTCATATAGTTAAGGTTGGTGCTCATAAATTTGAGACCGAAATTGATGACAGTGGGAGGTCAAATACAGAAGAGGACACAAGTCCTTGAAATGGTAGTTGGGGCTACCTTTAATAAATGCTAGAACAACCCAAGGAGTTGGGGGTGTACTTAGAGGATGAGTTGGTATTCTCATCACATGGACAAGTGGTCATAAGGGGCAAAAGATTGCCCCAAGAGAACAAATCAACTGTCGGAGTAACACTTACAAGGATGGTCCTTATGAGTAGGACCTGAATATAAAAAGTTGTATTCCAATGAGCTGCCACCTCAAAGGTAGGACCTCACGGGTCGTCAAATGACAAAATCCAAAAAGCTGGATAACTCAAATAGAGTTAAAGAATAATCCTAAAGGATTGATGGAAACATTTGAACTGAGGTGTGTTGTACCCCACGAAGGATGGGGGGGGATCATAGGATCCAAGTATGAGAACAGAGGGTATCTCATCGATGGCAAAATGTGCCATACCAAAGTCGTGGGAAAGGTGTTCCCCAAAAGAAAGCAACTTTGGCATAAAGTTGTGTATGAACACTATGGTGCAGTGCTAACTGATAGTTGGCATAAGAGACAACCGTATTCATCTTTGGCAAAGACTTAGACACAAGTAAGAAGTGTTATAGAGGTAGGCTCGTGGAGCTGATGGTGTGGAAACACCGAATGTGCCAAAACGTGTTGCCTTGAAGTCAAGTTGGCGGGTTCATGAGAACCCCTTCCAAAGGAATCCCAATGGAAATGGGAATGGCATAGCCTAAGCTGGAAGGCATGCAGTTAGAGTATGGTGACCCAAATAATGATGGAGGTGTGGAAGCACCAGCAATGAGTTGTAGGACTTGACAACTATGAGACAACTAAGCAAAAGGTGCAAAATAATTCATTAAACTGGTAGAAGGCAACTACCTAAGACTTTTTATGGGGATAAGGAAGTTAGATATACCCTTATGGGGGAGAAATTGCTTATGTTGCGAAATAGTAAGTCAATGTCATAAAGGGAATATTTATTGCCAAAGAAGGCCATCATTGGGACACCCAAACACTCTAAAACACCAGGAAGTGGTGTTTAGTGTCGCGAGGGCATTAGATAAGGCCCAAAGGACTAAGTCCCTAGCGAATAATAGATAGGAGGTGCTATCCAAATGTCCAAGGTTCTGGAGATGGGAGAAATCCGTCTACCCGATTTGTACAAAGCCAAAAATGGGATTTTGGCAAGGCTAGTGATAGGCATATAGAGGCCCATAAGTAACAACGTTAATCCCAATGTGTGGGATTATAAGGTGAGCATGCCCAGATTGAGGAACCACTCCCTAAGCTATTAGGTAGGTTCATCCCTATGAATACTTGCTAAGGCATGGTAGAAGGTGCAAAACTATCCTCCTAGTCTGGAGGAGAATAACCAAAGGAAACATATGAGGCCAAAAAGCAAGTAGTATTAGAATGGAACTGAACCATAGAAATTGAAGGGCATAACCAATGGTGGTTATGCAAATTGGGAGTGGAGAATCAAGAGGGTGCTCGAGGATGTTGTTATTAGCAATCGCGATACCATAGAGAGTCTAAAATGTGGAATTATCCATGTCAGACCATATGGTGAGTAGGGAGCTTGCAAAGGAGAAGCCTTAGCAAGCTAAGGAATAGAGTTCTTTGAAGGTTCCCAAAGACAATTCTAGGTAGACAAGTACTTAGAAAACCAAGTGTAAATGGTTCCTAGAGCGTGCGAAATTAGAGTGGCGCAACAGAAGCGTGGTCTTGAAGCTGGCCATGAGGCGAGGCTATCAAGGTTGGGGAAGTAGTCCCCGAGTGTTCAAAGAGAGGGCTTTGAACGAAAGTTGATGGTTAAGGACTTTCACGCTTATGCATGAATCATGTTACAGTGGCCGGATGACTTGCTAAGTGAAATTTGCAAGTTAGGGGGACAAATCCCCTAGTTGAAGGTGCTAACTTCAAAAGAGGTGGCCCATGGGGCCGAGCATGGAGGAGTCCATGCATGATTATAGACTTGTCAAGTGAGAGGACTTGGCAGTGCAGAGGAACTAGGTTCCTAAGCTGTGATCTATAGCATGCTTTAAGTATAAGTTGGTGCATCGGCGTGGGGGGTCACGCTAGGCATCCTAGGCGATGCTGTCCGTAAATGCATATATGGAGGTTGGGCTCGAGTCCCGACCCTCTAGTGCTTGGGTTCAAGTCCTAAATCACTAGGGTGAGGTGATGGTTTGGAATATGAGGACACTCATTTTTCGGTGGTCATGGACTCTTAGTAAGGAGACTAGCTTGGGCACACCGCCAAGCGGGGGATGCCCCGAAGTCGTGATACACTGTTAGATTGCTTAGCGTGAAAGCTCGGCATATCTAACTTGAACACTTTGGTACAAGTGGCACCAAGGACATGGTGAATGAGATGGGGACACCTAGTCTTAGTTGCCATGGACCCTTGGCCGGAAGGGCTAGCTTGGGTGCACCGCCAAGTGTGGGGGATGCTCCCGAGGTCATGGTCAACAACTTAAAGGTCTAGAAGACCTAATACCTATTGGCAAACCTGTTAAGGTGCCAAGGTTAGATCACTAGGTGGTCTTATGGCTAAAACAAGGACAAAGTCCTTGTGAGGTTAAGGGATAAAATTCCTAGTTCAAAAGTGTTGATTTGAACTATTGATAATGGTGTGGCTTGGTCAAGGTGACCAACACCTAAGGGAAATGAGCTATGTCAATGCGATGGCATAGAAAGTTCGAGGAAAGTAGTCTTTATCAGAGATCCAATGGAGGGTCTCAAAGGTTGGGCCGTGGATAGAGCCCACAACAGAAAATGTTAAAGAGACGTAAGGGGTGAACACCCTCTGGACTTGGCAAAGCAAAGTGTTTGCTATAGAACCGAAAGGAAACCTTGAAAATGGAGGTAGCGATTCTATGTTGCTGGGTGCAATGATCAAGGATAGGAGCAAAAGATTAGTGGCTAAAAAAAGAGCCATGGGAATCATGGGAAAGAATCCAAATGGCAAAGTTAGGCCAGGAACATTGATGTGTTGGGTGCTAACGAATTATGGGAAAAGCAATGTTTCCCCAAGAATGGATTCCCAACCGCTCCGATTTGGCGAAAGTGGAAGCTCCAAAGGGGGGAGTGGTAAGATAGCCAAATAATAGGGCCGTGGGCAGCCCTACAACAAATTATGATAACTGGAACTTAGTGCCAAAGGTGGCACGATATCGAAGAGAGACTGATGGTGCCCTCAAGTAAAGAACTTTCTAGGATGGGGAAGTGGAGTTGCACCATGTGCAACGTAAGGTGTCGAAGACACTTAGGAAATTGACTCTAAGAAATCAAAATTAAAAGTTCCAAAGTGCAAAGGTTATGTCAAAGGAATCTAAGATTACTCGAAAATGAGTAGTGGAATTGAGTTAGAGAGAGAGTCTCTAATGGGTTTAGCGAGAACTGAACCAATAAAAGGGAGCAAACCACCCTAGGTGGTCAAATGAGTCTCTGAGAGACTATGCTCCTTAGAGGATGGACAAGGCATGGTGAACCTTCGGTGTCAAACCATAGACAAATATTGGTTGGGCGCCAAGGATGGAAATGGTAATACATGCGGGTGTTACTTTATAAAAGGGTTTATCGTTTGATGAGGATATCGAATTTCGTCTAGGGGTGGTGGAGTTGTGAGACACAAATCTCTACGCCCAAAAGTGGAGCCGAAAGGGTGCCATGTGGTAGTGGCCAAAGCGAAAGCCAAACGAGTGTAACACATTTGGACTAAAAGCTCCAACTTGAAAGGTCGAGAGCGGGAGTGGAACTCCCAACGAAGTGCTCGAAGAACAAGCACGAAGTAAGCAATAAGTGAGTCTCTAGAAAAGGGACACACAAAGACCAACACATGACACGTGGAGGAGTCCAAGATGTACCCAAGTTGGAGTCCGAGGTGGATCCGAGATGGAGTCCGAGATGGACCCGAGTTGGAGTCCGAGGTGGATCCGAGATGGAGTCTGAGATGGACCCGAGTTGGAGTCCGAGGTGGATCCGAGATGGAGTCTGAGATGGACCCAAGTTGGAGTCCGAGGTGGACCCGAGATGGAGTCTGAGATGGACCCGAGTTGGAGTCCGAGGTGGATCCGAGATGGAGTCTGAGATGGACCCAAGTTGGAGTCCGAGGTGGACCCGAGATGGAGTTTGAGATGGAGTCCGAGATGGACCTAAGTTGGAGTCTGAGGTGGATCCGAGATGGAGTCCGAGATGGAGTCTGAGATGGAGCCCGAGATGGACCCAAGATGGAGTCTGAGATGGACCCAAGATGGAGTCCAAGATGGACCGAGACAGAGTCCGAGATGGAGTTCGAGATGGAGTCCGAGAAGGACCCGAGATGGAGTCTGAGGTCGAGACCGAGATTGGGGCCGAGACCGAGACCGGGACTAAGACCGGGACCGAGACCGAGATCAGGGCTGAGACCGAGGCCGAGACCGAGGCCGAGGCCGAGGCTGAGGCCGAGCCCGAGTCCGAGGCCAAGTCTAAGTTCGAGCCCGAGTCCGAGTCTGAGTCCGAGTTTGAGTTCGAGTCTGAGAGGGTGAAAGCCCAAAGCGTTCATCTCCTAGACCTTGGGGGGTTTGGTGAGCTCCAGAAGTATAGTAAGGGGGAGGACTACAGTGGAGGCAGTTTGGCCAAGAAAGGCCAGTTTGGCCCAGAAAAGCTGTACCCAGTGTTGGGTGATGAGCTGCCCACTAGGAAGTCCAAGACTAAAGTGAATACGGACTGACAAGCAGGGTAGCTTGGTGAAGTGCTCAAGGGCCGGCTCTAGTTCCCCCGGGAGATCAACTGGCCGATGCTCCCAGTCCAAGTGTGGGTGGCACTACCTACTTGGATACCTGGTGTGGCTTAACGAAACCTCGCTCTAAGCCCATGGTTAGAGCACCCAAAGGCAGAAGGTGGGAAGAGTACCCATGAGGCCCGCGTAGGGCCACGGTGTTCCGAAATGTTGTCCCAAA
>NW_003314300.1:594824-606935 GCF_000143415.4 Selaginella moellendorffii | reverse complement strand
AGTCACACAGTGAGGAAGTCCTAGAGGACAGTTGGACTTGGTGGTCGGGCCTGTGGGCCTTGATCCAGTGGCAGTGTTGGTGAACATGGCCATGGACAGGAAGGGACTTGGTGGGGACTGGAAAGGGATATTGGGGAAGGCTATTCCCCATGTCTGCAGGCATCCTAAGGATGCTAAGGAGTGGATCTGGGATGATCACTTGTGGACAGATGGTCCAGTCTTTGAGAGATGGGACTGTGGTGTAGGTGGTGTCAGACCATTGGTGTGACCAAGGTGAATGGGCATGGCTTTAGCGTAACGGGATGATATGTTGGTGGTACCCTGGGGTGTCGGTCATGGGATCAGACACATGGAGCACTTGGACCAAGTGCAATGGTTGAGTGGCATGGATGCCATTCTTGGGGTTAGCAAGTCCCTAAGTCCAAATAGGACTTACGGAGGTGGTGAGTGAGACTCATCCAAGTGGTCGGAGGTGTGGTTAAGTGACTAAAGTAGAATGGAAAATTTAGTCGCTTACAAAAACTTCCCTTCGCAAATTCTTAATCTTAACTTCCTGAGCTGTATGCTGCAGCACTGGAGCATCCGGCTCTTCCTCTTCTGACTCAGCCTCTGCCTCTTCCGCAGCATCTCTAGTAGAAGTTTCCTCCTCTCAATTTGCCCATCTAGAGGTTTCAGCATCATCAGCACGATTCCTTTTCACCATCCCGCTAACTACATGCAAGCCTCTATCAATAGTTGAACATGCATACAATGTTCTTACCGAATGATGCAATCCAACTATTCCTACACAGGTCGCTTTGAATCTACTAGAAAAGTCTCTGCATATGCAACTTGAGTTAGAAAATCTGACAAAAGTTGGATAGGAATCGCTGAGACAATTCCTCTAATACCAAATGTAGCGCACCTGAATTCAGAGTTGAACTCCAAGCCCGTTGCGCTGCAAAACGAGAGTCCGGTACAATCCTATGAGCACTAGCTCCCCATATCTAGCACATGTAAGCAAAATAGTGTTAAATGGTGTCTGGCACAATTTTGCCATACCAGTGGCTAACGTGAGGAAAAGGGTACCCCACCAACTAGAACAATGTGGAGCTTGGGCTTAGACCTAAGCCGGACGCAAAACAAGGAGTGACATAACCCAACGGGAGCCAAACTAATATCTCAGGTGGTCGGACATGCATTTCAACCACTATCCCTACTATACATTTAGAACACCCCCCCCTGCCCCCCCTGAGGAACACACGCTTTGGGCTTTCACCCCAAACCTCCCTTAGTACCAAGAGTTAGTCTCTGGGACAAATTTGAAACTTACTAAATATGGAATGTCTCTAGATTGCGAATTTGGACATGGGACGAACACCATTGTGTTTAAGCTAATCTTTACATTCCGTAAATATGCCAAATGAGCGAATTTAGACATTTTTCATAAATAGCATCTGGGACCAAAATGAGGCTAACACAAAGGGCATGATAGCGAAGGTGTTTAATAGACACGGTTAGCTATCATCTAGTGATATTAAGGGACTAGTCTCAATACTCAAGGGTTCTTATCACTAGCTAGTGTAAGACATAACAAGACGGGAACTCCTTACCAAGCTAAGTATGCTTAGTTAATAGCACGTAGGAATTCCGTCCTTATGCTCATCTGGTCTAAGTACACTCGAAATGCCCAGTTAACTCCACTAGCACAAGCGGGGTTACCAAAGGGATCCAATTGTACCGACCTCTTGCCGTCATAGCAGTAAGGAAAGAGTGTCCATAAGGACTAGCCAACAAGTATTTTTCGATACCCGATGTCATATTCGCGACACTCTCCCCCCCTTGGGGAAGATTGATGTCCTCATTGATGCATACCCAAGTTTAGCAAACCGTCAAAGAAACAACTTCGAAAGTTAATGGAAAGCACACTATGTGGGAAACGAACCGACTTAAATGAGTTATGGAACGACCTCTCCTCTACATCCAAAGACGTTAAGATTTAGACACCCTTTGGCCGTCACCGACAAGAAAATGACTAACAGAGTTAGCCACCCTTGCTGCTTCGAGTACCACTTGGCTTACAAAGGAATGATACATCCCTGCCCGCAGGAATATAGAGAGAAGGCTAGAGGCCCAACTTCCTCTGAGCAAGAAATCAACCTCGTTGGGAAGATTTAGACAACTATTATAAACTGGCAAATTAAGTTGTTTGCACGACCCCTTTTCAAAAATGAATCATCGAGAGAGAGGCAGGGACTTGTGATCAGTCTATAATAGCTATCCCTATGGTTATGGATTGAACCCATGCACCGAAGTGCCGAAGTCAGCTTGCCATAATTGACCCAAGTACCAATGAACTAGAGAAACGAAACTTTGATTTATAGAAAAATATTATTTTATTGATTTGTAAGATTTATAATAAGAGATTCCTAAGAGGTTCCCAAGTTGATTCACAAGATGGGTAACATTTCCACTTAATTAGATATTCCTTCGCACGAGCCCAACCGAGAATCCAAGATAGCTTCAACTTTGTATTCTGGTTCACCGTCCACAATATCTGGTGGTAGACAAATCTCCCTGTTGTTTGCAACATCCATAGTGTAAGGGGCCAAGAGATTAGCATGAAATACATTATGAACATTAGACATTTCTGCAGGAAGATCCAACTAATAGGATACATCACTAATTTATTTCAATACCTGATAGGGTCCAACATATCTCGGTAACAGCTTTTGAGACAAAGATCCCTTAATGTTCAAGTTCCGGGAAGATAGCCACACTTGATCTCCCACTTGATATGACACATCTCGACGATGTTAATCCTTATCATGTCAATACCTATCCTGAGCTTTGCCCATCGCCTTAGTAGCTCTAGGCCAACCTTGGCGTAGCTACTTTGCATAAGTCTCAATGGCCGGGACCAACACTTTGGACATTGGTTTCAGTATAACAATTTGTTAAGGCACCCCACAAGCATTCCCTTGCAGCATTTCCCATGGAGAACAGCCAATAGTGCTGTGAAATGTGTTGTTATAACAAATTTTTGTTGTATCCAAATGCTCAACCCAATTGCATTGGTTTGCCACGACATAGTACTGCAAATCCTCAACTTGAGCATTCATATGTTTGGTTTGCCCATTAGTTTGAAGATGATAAGCTGTACTAAACTTCAATTTGGTACCAAATAGCTGGAACAGTGTGCCCCAAAACTTCCCCGTAAACCTCGAATCTCTATCCAAGATCATCTCTTTGGGAAGACCACAAACCTGCACTACTTCATGGAAAAAGAGTTTTGCTTCTTGTTTTGCATTCACTATTCCCACAATTGGAATGAAAAGTGCAATCTTTGACAACCGATCCATAACCACCATCAAAGTATCATAACCCTTAAATTTCGGCAAGCAAGTGACGAAATCAAGTGTCACACTCTGAAATGGCCATGCCGGTGCAGGAATGCATTGCAACTTTCCAACTTGCTTCTCAGTTCTACTCTTACATTACTGGCATGTAGGGCAGGAATGAACATAATCCACAACATCACCTTCCATACCAAACCGAAAAAATCCCTTTTTCAATGAAGCAAGAGTCTTGTGTTTTCCACCATGTCCCGCTGCTGGAACATCATGATGTTCCCACAGAAACAACTACTGTAGATCCTTAAAGGGAAGATACAATCTTTCCTACTTATAGAATATAAGCCTATCCCAAATTGAGAAGTGAAGTTTCACATTGGTTCGAATAACAACTTTCGCCGTGTCGCTACAGAGTTCTACCTCGACAACTCCACACTGTGCAAGATTGCCTTTGCCAATGGATCACTTCCATATGAAGCCCAAACGCCCTTTAACCAGTCTGAACTGATTGCCGATATTGCCCAGAACTGAGTTTGATGACTCAACGCATCCAGAACAATATTGTTTTTACCAGGTTTATATATGATTTCAATATCATATCTAGCAAGCTTCTCTTGCCAACGAGCTTGCTTCGACGTAAGCTTAGGCTGTATAGCAAAGTAGCTTAGTGTGTTACTATCTATATAAACTTTAGTGTGTCCACCCAAGTAGTGTCTTCAGTGTTCCAAAATGGTGTTAAATGGTGTCTGGCACAATTTTGCCATACCAGTGGCTAACGTGAGGAAAAGGGTACCCCACCAACTAGAACAATGTGGAGCTTGGGCTTAGACCTAAGCCAGACACAAAACAAGGAGCGACATAACCCAACGGGAGCCAAACTAATATCTCAGGTGGTCATACATGCATTTCAACCACTATCCCTACTATACATTTAGAACACCCCCCCCCCCCCTGCCCCCCCTGAGGAACACACACTTTGGGCTTTCACCCCAAACCTCCCTTAGTACCAAGAGTTAGTCTCTAGGACAAACTTGAAACTTACTAAATATGGAATGGTGCTAGATTGCGAATTTGGATATGGGACGAGCACCATTGTGTTTAAACTAATCTCTACATTCCGTAGATATGCCAAATGAGTGAATTTAGACACTTTTCATAAATAGCATTTGGGACCAAAATGAGACTCACACAAAAGGCATGATAGCGAGGGCGTTTAATAAACACGGTAAGCTATCATCTAGTGATATTAAGGGACTAGTCTCAATACCCGAGGGTTCTTGTCACTAGCCAGTGTAAGACATAACAAGACGGGAACTCCTTACCAAACTAAGTATGTCTAGTTAATAGCACGTAGGAATTCCGTTTTTATGTTCATTTGGTCTAAGTACACTCGAAATGCTTAGTTAACTCCACTAACACAAAAGGGGCTACCAAAGGGATCCAACTGTACCGACCTCTTGCTATCATGGTAGTAAAAAAAGAGTGTCCGTAAAGACTGGCCAACAAATATCTTTTGATACCAAAGTCATATTCACGACAAAAAGGAATCTACAACTATTAATAAAAGTAGAACTACCGACTTCAAATTGGTTGTACATCCTCTCCTCATGCTTTCCTCCCATGCTTCCTAGCATCTAATTGACCCTAGAAACATTGATTCCCAAAAAGCAGAAAGACAAGATGATCATATTCCTCTACCTGGCATGCCATGTTAGACCTAAGCTGGACTGTAGCGCAAGTGGTTTTGACCCTTTATCCTATGGTGATTTACCATAGGATAACACCATGAAGTGGAACCTAAACCCTCTTTATGCCATGTGACATATGCCATGTATCATATACCACGTGTCCAAAGGACAATGGTGCGAAACCTGAGGTTCAAGGCCTTGGGCCACTGAACAAAGGAATGGTGGCAAACTCCCAAGCATGGAGCCAAGGAGTGACGGAACCAAACCACAGAGCAACTCCCAAGCATACAGCCCAAGGAGCGAAGGGACAGGAGCCCGGAGCGACTTAGAACAATCCTAGAGCAACCAGCATCCCAATGCTAGGACTAGCATGCAAAATGGAGCAAAATGGAGTTTGGCGCTATTTCGGCATACTGGTGGCCTAACGCGAGGACATGGGTACTCCACCAGCTACCATGGAATGGAACTTGGGCTTAAACCCAAGCTGGAGGTAGAACAAGGACAGGCATGCAAGTGGGAGCTAGACTATGCCTCAAATTGGTTGGCCATGCCCAACCTACCCACTATCCTTACTATACATTTAGAACCCCCCATATGTCCCCCCCCTTGAGGAACACACGCTTTGGGCTTTCACCCCAAGCCTCCCTTAGTATCAGGAGTTAGTCTTTGGGACAAGTTCAAAACTTACTAAATATGAAATGGTGCTAAATTGCGAATTTGGACACGGAACGAACACCATTGTGTTCAGGCCAATCTCTACATTCCGTAGATATGCCAAATGAGCAAATCTAGACACTTTTTATAAATAGCATTTGGGACCGAAATGAGACTAACACAAAGAGTATGATAGCAAGGGTGTTTAGCAGACATGGTAAGCTATCATCTAGCAAATATTGAGGGACCAATCTCAATATCACAGGGGTTCTTGATATTAGCAAGTGCAAGCCAATGACTCAAGTTTCTCAAACTAGGTTAAGTATGCTCAGCAAAAAACACATAGGGTTCCTACCTTATGTTTATCTAATCTAAGTACATGGTCATTGACCAGTTTCTCAACTAGCTCAAGTGGGAATTGATAACGGGTCCAGCAATACCGACCTCCTACCGTCATGGCAATAAGGAAAGAATATCCGAAAGGACTAGCTAACAGGTAACTTTCGATACCTGAAGTCACATTCGCGACACTCTCCCCCCCTAAGGAAGATCAACGTCCTCGTCGATGCATACTCGAGTCTAGAATACCGCCAAGGAAACAACTCTAGAAAAAGTTCACGGTATTCACACTATGTGAGAAATGCACCAAATGAGAAATGAGTTAGGAGGCAACCTTTGTGTCTAACGCGGATGCGCTACCAGCTCAGACACCTTCCGGCCGTCGCTGACAAGGAAATGACCAACGGAGTTAGCCATCCTTGCTGCTCTGGGTGTCACCAAGCTTACAAAAGTGTGATACACCCCTGCCTGCAAGGACATAGAGAGAGAAGCCAGAGGCCCCAACCCTCATGAGCAAAGAAACTGAACCTATCAGTAAGGTTTAGATAGACTACTGTAAACAGGCAGTTAGAGTTGTTTACACGGTCATGCCCTTTTTAACAGAATAAGGAATATTGACAAAGAGGCGAGTTATGTGACCAGTCGACAATAGCTACTCCATGACTAAAGATTTCACCATGCACATGAAGTGCCAAAGCCAGTCTACATAACTGGCCGAAACTCAAAGATCAATAGATGGACAATATCAAAGTCAAAGACAATGATATCTTAGAGACATAATTATTAGTGACTATATCTTATATTAGAACACAAATGTATTCCAAGTAAGTTATCATCCGATAAACCAATATTCAAGGATAGGAACTACCAAGATCATCATAAGTGATAGGCATAAGAATCACCATCCAAAAAAATTCAATAGCAAGTATATCATCAAGGAAACTCAATGATGAAACTTAACTACTGAAGATGGTAGACAATATGTCAAACAACTTACCAAAGATAACTTAAAGAACACAAAGTATCATTGACTAACAAGCAAGATGCTCGCGAATGTATCACCCGAAGGAAATAACATTCTAATCTATCAAAACTAACTCAAGCAATAATCAACAGAACAAAATGAATGTGGCAAGACAAACAAACAATTATTCATGTCAACTATTGTACTAACTAATCTGAATAGATCATTATCAATAATACCAAGGAACTAGAGTTGCTCAAGCAACCATCACTAACATCCTACCAATGTATCAAACCCAAAAGACCAATCCAGAACAAACCACAAAGAACATGTGGTATTGCAAAAAGCCATAAGCCATTAAAGAAAACAACTAACTATCATAAAAGATCATTAATCATCCCATCAAGAAAGAGATGCATAATCATAGTTGAAGAAAGAATCTGCCATCCCAAAGAACGGCAAATCATTATATACCAACAATAATCAAGCAAAACCCTTGACAAGGATAATCAACTATCTTAGATGATAATAAATCATCACCAATGATTGCTAGATGCAAAAGCCAACTTCACATTGAAGCGAACAAGTCAAAATGCCTTCCCCAACAACTCCTAACAAATGGAACAATGAGCATAAAACTCAAAGAACCAAAAGCTCGAAGAAGTCTATAGCCAAGTCTTGTCTAACAATGATCACGAGTTTCACATGAACTACCTTCAATGCTAAAGAAGAAACCATGGTACAACCCACAATATTCTCCTCAACACATCCATAAGCTAAACATCATAATGCTAAAGTTAATAAAGAGCATATTTGCATCAATCCAAAAGCCAAGCACAATGGCTCAACAAGTGATCACTATACGATCTTCCATGAATCCATCTTTAGCGAGACATAACTCACTTCATAACAAGCACAAGAGAAATCATCAATGATCAATATATTCCAACTCAAATCCAATAAAGATTTAAACATTCCAATATCGATCATTAACTCTTCCGCTTGTAGAGTTAGCATAGTCCACGACTGAATCACTTTTCAAGGAAAAGCCAAAACTCAACTCCTACTAAACAATCTTGTCTAGACTAAACCTCAAGCTTGCTTTCGCACTGCCTTCAGTCCAATCCAAGAAAAGTTTATGAGAGAGCATGGCAATAACTACTTGAACCAATAGACTAATCCCTACAGTCTTGGTTGATCCACTTATAATCATGCCTAGGAAGGATCCACTAATGCTGTGCTAAACAGCTACGGACCAGCCTATATGCCACTCATAGCAAACCTAGGGAAGGTTTATTTTCACCCACGGTACATGGAACAACTCATGGAACCACTGGAACAACTCATGGAACTACCAATAGTCTAACATTAATGCTGCCAACTCAAAGTGTAACTTCGAGTTGCTAATGTGCCTCACTCACGAGCCCAAGTGAAAACTCGTGCAAATTGGTACACCTCAAATCCATCCTATGAGCCCAAGAGCAAGCTCACATCATAAGGTACAACAAGGTAACCAAATCCATACTTAGGGTACTAATGCGAAGCTTTTTGCACCCAAACGTGTACTCACTTGGATCATCATTTTCATCTCTGCGTATGCAATGAAACTAGTTGCCCAATCTCGTTGGATAGTACTCGCTGAGACTCATCCTTTGATACCAAATGTAGCACACGTGGTTTTGACCCTTTATCCTATGGTGATTTACCATAGGATAACACCACGAAGCAGAACCTAAACCCTCTTTATGCCATGTGTCATATGCCATATGTCCAAAGGACAATGGTGCAAAACCTGAGATTTAGGGCCTTGGGCCACTGAACAAAGGAACGGTGCCAAACTCCCAAACATGGAGCCAAGGAGTGACGAAACTGGACCACAGAGCAACTCCCAAGCATATAGCCCAAAGGGACAGGAGCCCAGAGCGACTTGGAACAATCCTGGAGCAACCAGCATCCCAATGCTAGGACCAGCATGCAAAACGGAGCCAAACAGAGTTTGGCGCTATTTCGACATACGGGTGGCCTAACGCGAGGACATAGGTACTCCACCAGCTAGCATGGAATGGAACTTGGGCTTAAACCCAAGCCGGCCGCAAAACAAAGACAGGCATGCAAGTGGGAGCTAGATTATGCCTCAGGTTAGTTAGCCATACCCAACCTACCCACTATCCCTATTATACATTTGGAATCCCCTAAGGCCCCCCCCCCCCCTTGAGGAACACATGCTTTGGGCTTTCACCCCAAGCCTCCCTTAGTATCAGGAGTTAGTCTCTGGGACAAGCTCGAAACTTACTAAATATGAAATGGTGCTAGATTGCGAATTTGGACACGGAATGAACACCATTGTGTTCAGGCCAATCTCTACATTCCATAAATATGCCAAATGAGCAAATTTAGACACTTTCTATAAATAGCATTTGGGACCGAAATGAGACTAACACAAAGGGCATGATAGCAAGGGTGTTTGGCAGACACAGTAAGCTATTATCTAGCAAATATTGAGGGACCAATCTCAATATCACAGGGGTTCTTGATACTAGCAAGTGCAAGCCAATGACTCAAGTTTCCCAAACCAGGCCGAGTATGCTCAGCAAAAAACACATAGGGTTCCTACTTTATGTTTATCCAATCTAAGTACATGGTCATTGACCAATTTCTCAACTAACTTAAGTGGGAACTGATAACGGGTCCAGCAATACCGACCTTCTGCCGTCATGGCAGTAAGGAAAGAATATCTAAAAGGACTAGCCGACATCTGCGTTTGGCTAGGGTTTAAGCTCAAGCTCCATATCATATTAGTTGGTGGAGTACCCATATTCTCACGTTAAACCACCAGTATGCTGAAATAGCGCCAAACTCTGTTTGGCTCTGTTTTGCATGTTGGTCATGACATTGAGATGTTGGATGCTCTAGGACTATTCCAAGTCGCTCCATGCTCCTGTCCCTTCACTCCTTGGGATGTATGCTCAAGAGTTGCTCTGTGCTTCGATTTTGTCACTCCTTAGCTTTGTGCTTAAAAGTTTGGCTCCGTTCTTACGTTTAGTGGCCCGAGGCCCTGAAACTCAAGTCCCACACCACTGTCCTTGGACATGTGGCATATGGCATGTGGCATATGACACGTGGCATATGGAGGGTTTAGGTTTTGCTTTGTGATTTTCTTATGGTAAATCACTATAGGATAAAGAGTGAAAACCACATGCACTTAGACTATGGGGGGTTTCAAATGTATAGTACAGGATAGTAGGTTGGTCAGACATGGCCAACCAACCAAAGGAATAGTCTAGCTCTCGCTTGTGTGCTTGTCCTTGTTTTGCGTCTATGTTGTGAATGTGACTTCGGGTATCGAAAGCTACCACAAAGACAAGCGCGCAAGCAAGACTAAACTATGCCTTTGGTTGGTTGGCCATACCCAACCAACCTACTATCTCTATTATACATTTGGAGCCCCCCATAAACCCCTTCCCCCTTGAAGAATATACGCTTTGGGCTTTCACCCTTAGCCACCCTTAGTACCAAGAGTTAATCTCTGGGACAAGCTTGAAACTTACTAAATATAGAATATCCCTAGATTGTGAATTTGGACTTGGGATGAATACCATTATGTTCAAGACAATCTCTACATTCCATAAATATGCCAAATGAGCAGATCTAGACATTTTCTATAAATGGTATTTGAGATTGGAATGAGACTAACATAAAGGGCATGATAGCAAAAGTGTTTGGCAGACAGTAAGTTATCATCTAGCATTATTGAGGAATTAGTCTCAATACGCAAGGGTTGTCAAGCCAGTGCAAGACAGAGCAAAAGAGAACTAATAAGTTGGGCCAACTATGCTTGGGTAAATAAACACTTAAGAATTCCTTCCTTATGCTCATCCGATCAAGTACAGATGCAAAGTCCAATTTACTAACACTTGAACAAGAGGGACTAATAAAAGGTCTAGCAATATTAACCTCCTGCCGTTGTAGCAGTAAGGAAAGAATATTTAAAAGGACTAGCCAATAGGTAATTTTCAATACCCGAAGTCACCTTTATGACATATGGTGTCTTAGCTGTAAACCTAAAGGCTTGGGAGTTTCTCCCCAAGGTCACAAGGGGTCCCTACATCCCAATGATACAATAGAGAGGGTCTATTTCCCTCTCAAGAAGTTGAGCTTTCTTTCCCACTTTTAGATCTTGCGTTCCCATCCTCATTTCTCCTCACTTTTTCTTGCATAAAATCCTTTCCTTACAGAGAGGTCAATTTGGCAAGCTTCAATATAGCCCTATAGAGGGAAGTTCATTGGGGCATCTGCTAAGATGGTTTCTTGTATGGTTTCTACTTATGGGACTATGAGGATCTCAAGTAAATAAAACCAACAACTATTAATCAAACCTCTTCTCTAGTGAAGCCATTTTCATTAACTTTTGAGTCTGGGTCATCATCTATCACTTCAACACTGTCATCTTCTTGACCACCATTGCATCCAATGATAGCACCGTTTCTCCAAAATAAGACAAAGATTGACATTAAGCTATTGTAGCTCTTGTCAAAGTTTTATGGATCTGGATGAAAGGATGTTCAAGACCACATTAATACCATTCGCTCATGATTGAAAATTTCTGATGTGGATGATAATCTATTTGGGGATTATTTTGTCTTGACATTATATGGGGCAGCAACTTAATGGCAACACTCACTCACTTTGCAATAGCTTGCAAACTCAAAGGTACTGACTACTCTTTTCTACAAGAGGTTTGTGCCACCAGAAACCAAAGATCACATCATTGTGGAGTTCCATATCCTCAAAAAAATGCTAAGGAGAATCATGAGGTTTATAACTAGGATTTTTGGGCATATCTCTATCCTTGTAGCCAATATGGAGTGGAGAAGGAAGGCCAAAGGATGTACATTTCTATGTGGATAGCCTTCACTTGGATTTTGCTCACAAGGTCTGAAAGAGGTAGTCTGGGGCAGTAAAGGCTGCAATAGAGTGTACAATGGAGCAAAATGTACACTCCGGATATACTTAGAAGTTGGTGTTATCCTAGATATAGAGTGCAACATGATTCAACCATCCTTTTCAAGCTTTGATTCAATCAGTTTTTCGTCAAGATGATAGTTGCTATGATGGACAAGATGCAAAAAACCTA
>NW_003314300.1:549719-588272 GCF_000143415.4 Selaginella moellendorffii | reverse complement strand
TTTATGTGTGTGTGTATGTATGTAGGTATTACCCGTTCTAGGTAATACATGAATTATAGTATTATAGCATATAAACCATCCATTTGAGACTAAATCTACTATCCAGTTTTATATATAAATAGGGGTTTAAACCCTAATTAATATACCTATTCTTGAGCACTCACATTGGTGGAGATGAGGAGTATTATAATTTGTCCTTAAAAGGTAAAGCATTTTAGCAGTGTTTTACTCTAGTGTTCGGGATCATGTTTTTTGTTTTTATTTCTTCATTCTCTTTTAAATCTAGATCTATATTAACTTTTTGCAAAATCTAGAACTTTAGCTATCGCTGTGCTTGGATTTACTTTTTCATTACATTCTCTTCTTCTATTATTCCATGTTGTCATCAATTAAGGAATATGTCATTTAAGGTTATTAATGTTACTTCATTGAATTGAACTTTTGGTGCTGTAGGGTGTGATCATATTGATGCTACACCCATCCTTGGTATATACTTCCATGGGGTGTGATTATATAACTTGTTATATTCTTGATATTCTGCCATCTCCTATTGATATGAAGCGTGATCATGACATCAATTGGTGAGCTATAGATGATGTAGTTTAGTTCTTGGAGAATGTTCAAGGATCGAATTTATGGGAAGCCAATGTTTATAAGCTCAAATAGATTCTAGATTGTGATGAGGAATTTGATTATTATAAAGATAGCTTTGGAGATGAGTTGGAGATTTCGTGGGGTAGGTGTCAATTTTTCAATTTGCCATCTGATCCTTTTTCTTTACCTTTTGCTCTTTCCCAACCTTTTCTTATTCTTATTCTGAGCCATCTTCATTTGCAGTGTTTTCTTCTCCTGGCACATTTATCATTTATGACTGTTATAATTCTCATTCTCAATCTAGTGTTATATTGAGTGGTTTTTGTCCTCTTCATACTAATCTGGATATTGAGTATGTGTATGAAGTTGAAAATCTTGTTTTTATTTCATTGATAAAATTTTTAATCAATTCTAGTGTTGAGTATTCCCATATTCCAAGGTTTGAGTCATTTTTGCCAGAATTTCCAGTTGTGTCCCCACTTATTAGTATTGTTGTCAGCCTTGACTTTACCATTGCTACTAAGGAGTTTATAGATTCCCTTAAAAGTGTGGATGTTGTGATTGATTTTCCCATTTCAAGTGTTGAATCGTGTGTTGAGGAGGTTGAGCAGTGTGAACCTTTTGCTTATATTATAGTGGCTGAAGTATTTTATGATAAGAAGTCTGCTATTTTCCAAACTTTCAGCACATGTCCTTCTTTTGATTTCTTTATTTTTGCATTGTCAGCTACTATAAATTCCTCTTTCAATGCTTCTTTATCCACTTTTTCTTTTTCCAAAATGGCTTTTTCTCAATTTTTTTTACTTTCTCCTTTCTACCTTGACACTTAAAAAAAACAAATTCTTCAAATGAGGGGATAAAGGGGATAAATTTTTCTTATATAGGCAATATGAAGATGCAATAATCAAAACTACTCTTCCATATGGCTATGCAAAACATTTCCAAGTATATGCTAGCAAGATTATAAATGAGCTCATGAATAAGGAAATAGTCTACCTCAGAGTGATAATAGCCAAGGAAAACTAGTCCAAGAAGCACAATAGCTATGCCAAATTCTTCTGATACATCTATATACACATCTTATTTAAAGTGTTTAAATTTGCTAAAGTATTCATTGTGATTTTTTTATTTTATTTTTAGTACAACATCAATAAGAACTTGGAGAAATTGAAAAAAAAGAGCCTCAATATTGATGCCACTGCTAGAGATGAGTAAAAATTTTAAAAAAAACATATATATCAAAGATGATAAAACTAATAAACATCTTGCATTCAAGTCTTGGGGTGGAATGGTTTAATTCAATGCAAAGGATCCACAATATAATTAATGCATGTTCAAAAAGCTAAATATGATAGCTTTGACAAATTTGTATAAATTAGCAACATTCAAGGAGTTGAAAGCAACTGATGGATCATATAAGTTTGTTTACTCTTCAGTCCTAACTACTAATAAGTCATTCAAAGTTTGGTAAAAGAAAAAAGTGATGAAAAATAAGGTGGTAGAAAAAATGATTAGGTATATTGAGGTGGGTAAAAAATTCTTCTTTAAAGTAGATTCATCAAAGTACAAAATAATTTTGGAGTATTACAACAAGTGTGAGTTCAAGTTTGGGATTTACAAATTTAGCTATAGTTTTAGTTAGTTTCTAATAATGATCAAAGAAGATTATGATGAGGACTAGAGGGACAAAATAAATAATGTAGTAATGCAAAAAATTAACCAATATAAGTGTAACATACTTTATTTTTTTCCCCTTAAGCTAACTGAAAAAAGGGTAATTGTTTGATAATAGAGCCCTTAGTGGTTATTTTATACCCACTTACCCCCCAAGGTTTTAAAAATCCAGGATGACAATATATCCAAATCTTATCCCATGATCACATGCGCTATAATAAATAACACTTTCATCATATTGTACTCTTCAAGTTTTAACTCTCTATTTTTCATATACTTCAAATCTATAGAATGTGATTCTAACCATTATTGAGCTATGGTTATCCCACCTCACCTACCTTCATAAGGACAAGAAGCTACATAAATGTACAGAAGTCATAAATTACAAATAAGAAAACTATCCTTAGCATTGTTGTGGTGCCAAAAGGGGAGAAAGAAATACAAAACTCACATGCATAAGATTAGTTCAAGGAGAACAACCATCAAGAAGGAATTCTTGATGGAATTTGACAATGTTGACAAATCTATCAAAATGAAAACACAATTGCAAAAAAAGAAAAAGCATGTTACTCAAAAAGCACCAAAGTCATCTACCACACCTAGTAAACCCATAAAATTTCTCTATTTATTTTGCTTTTAACTGTGTTTTTCCAACTAATCTTGAGGTGGAAAAGATCTAAGTTTCAAAGAAAAAATTAAGAAAGTCTTCTGGGTGGAAATTATATATCAATGACCCAAATAAGGCACCAAAAGCATTTAGCCACCTTGTTATCTAGCATAGGATTGTAGAAGATTTGGCTGAAGTCATTATTCAAGAGGGCTAAAAGACATATAAAAAAATACATTGATAAGAATTCTTATAATGATCCTGAGATTGGTAAAAATCAACAAACTCTAGATACTAAGGTTTTTAAGTAGCATAAGTTAATTCTTGAGGAGTTGAAAAAGTTTATATTTTACCACTTTTAGAGTTTCTCTATTAGTAAACCTTCATATTGAGCAAGTAAATTTTTCTTTTAATATTTTTGGTGCTCACTTATTGAATAATTTCTTGGTTATCCTTGACTTCCCTTTAGCTTCATTAGAGTTGCCGAGGGTCTAATGAAGAAATATGATAATAGTGATCTAACTTAGCTTTATTTTAGTGTGAGTTTTGCAAATGAGTTTTGTGAGACTTTCAGCTAGTTTTGAACTTTTAAGATGACATTGAAATAGCATAAATGTTTTCTCAGGCTCACTTTATCCTAATCAAAGACTGTATACTAGAGCTATAGCTTTATAGGCAAGAAGCATGTTTAAATTTTATATATTTTCTAATTAGTAAAATTTTCCAATATAGATTAAAGCTATTTCAATGCTATTATTCTGTAAAAGAATGGAAGCAAGGGAAAAAACAACTTTGCTTTTGAACCTTTTATTGAATCTCCTCTAACATAAACCAGCCAACATTGCCATAGATGATGTTGAATACAAAGCTTGGTAAGTCATTTCATTTTAAGTAAGAAAATACTTCTAATGTTTTCTATAAGCAACTTCTTTTGCAAAAGTTAAAAGCTTTAGCAAATATGGTTAGGCAATACTTTTGTCATGAGGGCAATTGTATGTTTAACTTCTTTAATGATATAGAGGCTTTTTTGGTTAATGCTTAATGCAATAATTGCAATTGTCACAAATATGACTGTGAGTATCAAAAGCTATCTAAAGGAGGGGGTTATGGGGGGTAGGGATAGTGGGTAGGTTAAGTATGGCTGACCAACTTAAGACATAGTTTAGCTCTTGTTTGTATGCCTATCTTTATTCTACATCTAGTGTAACTCAAACTCCATACCATGCTAACTAATAGAGTACCTATATCTTTGTGTTAGGCCATTAGTATGCTGAAATAGTGCCAAATTCCATTTAGTTTTGTTTTGCATACTAGTTTTAGCATTGTGATGCTAGATTCTCTAAAACTATTCCAATGTCCAAGCTCACTTGGCACAAGTGCCCACGCGCTAAAACTCCCAGCAGCTCCGCTAGGAAATCCACCCCATCGTTGTCGCGGGACAATGTCATTTCATATTCTTTTTCCTTCACACTTAAGACTATATGTTTAAAAGTTGTTTCATACTTTAGTTCTTTCACTCTTCGAATGTAACTTGGGAGTTTGGCTCTATCCTTTTGTTTAGTGGCCCCCAAGACCCTAAAACTTAGGTTCTACCCTATTGCCCTTAGCCTATATGTTCAAGGATTAAAGTTCTTCTCCATAGTTAATGTATAGTAAATCACTATAGAGTGTATGCTATAGCAATACCTTTAGACTAAATTGTAATCCTCATCATGCAATGGTTGCAGCGTGTTATCATCAAGAAAGTTTTTGATGATGTGTCATCCTATATGAAGGTTATAGCTAAGTTTATAAAGAGGCATCAAGAATATTATAACATGCATATTAAAGAGAAGTTGGCTCTCATCTCAAAGCTTGTTGATAATCATGTATAGGAGAAAGAGAGAGAAAAGCAAAAAAGTAAGAGAGAAGAAAAAAGCAACATGATTCTTCTATATGTATAGATTATGTGTGGATTTGAGATATAATTTATTATAGCTATAATATATTTGATATTATATAATAGTTTATAGTTACAACATAAGATATAATTGTAATTATTTACATGATTTTATAATGACAAAATATTTTTAAATATTAATTTATTACACAAGAAAATTCTTAGTATATTCAAAGAATGGCATTAAAAATCAAAATACTCCTTAAGCAGTAATACATATTACAACAAAATATTCTTTAGTCAACTGTCTTGGCTCTCCTTGACCTGGCTCCCTTTTTGCCAACCCCCTTCATGCCTTGAGCTTGGCCAACTTGGAGGGAAGCTAAAGGTCAAATTAGCTAGAATTGGATGAGAAATGAAACAACACATCATCATATATTGCAAATAAGTTGGTTCTTTCTATTGTTATATTGTCACCTTTCAAAATTCCTACCTTCAACCTCCAAAACACATAATTGGATCTGCCCATTTCTAATACTTGGAAGTGCTTCTTTTGCTCATTTAAGAATATTAATGACTTGCAGTTATGAATTAAAGTAGTTGGTATTTATCTTAAATTAAAAATAATATTTTATTTATTCAAAAACAACATATGTTATTTAGTATTTATTCAAAATCTGTTCAAGGAAGGCCTTCGTTTTCAATGGAGGAGCTTTTGCAGTGGCTCGTACGACTTGCTTCAGTTCTGCAGCTCGCTTCCTCATTGCATCGTTCTCAATGACTTCCCTCACAGCTACTTCAATCGTGTGCCTTGTGATCACTCCACTCTCATCTTTCGGGAGCCTCACTCCGATTTTGAAATACTCCACGATCATCTTCGCATTCCCTCCTTGCTCCGTGAAGAAAGGCATGGTGATCATAGGCACACCATGGCTCATGCTTTCCAGAGTTGAATTCCATCCACAGTGAGTTAAGAATCCTCCAGTCGCTCTGTGCTTGAGCACCTGCAGCTGAGGAGCCCAAGTCCGCAGCACAAATCCCCTGTTGTTTACAGCAATTCCTGTTGCTGTTTCTAAGAATCCATCTGGCAAGCTCTCAACCCCATCGCCTGGCAAAACCCACAAGAATCCCTTCCTGCTCGCTTCAAGCCCGAATGCAAATTCCTTCACTTGCTCCGCAGACGCCTCCCCCAAGCTGCCCAGCGAGATGTACACGACTGAAGCTTCAGTTTGTTGATCAAGCCACTTCAAACAAGCATCCTTCTTCTCAGCTCCTTCGAATGCTTCATTTTCTTCAAATGTTTGATCTGATTCTGATTCTTCCAAGCATGATCTTGGCAAGAGAGGTCCAATCGCCGCGAATGGGACATTGTTGGGATTGATCAGCCTGTTCTCCTCTAGTGCCTTGCATGCATCAGCTTCAAGCTCCACCATCGTGTTGCACATAACTCCAACCGCATCATGGATCTTGAGGCAACTCTCCAAGAAGAACTCAAAAGCATCAGATCCCAGATCATCCCTCGGAACGCAATTCTCATCGGGATGCACAAGAGAAAGCCCCGAATTTTCCATCCCAGGAATCTCGATCATCTTCTCAACTGGCACTTCCCCTTGCTCTTTCAGATATCTCGTGTAGAACACGAGCGTCAGTGCCAGAGCCGGCGATGCGAAGAACAGAATCCAGGGTATCTTGAATTCGTTGGCTACATCTTGAGCCCAGAGCGACACAACAGCGTCGCAAATGATGCAGCTCGGCGGAGTTCCTCCGCAGATGAAGAGCTCTTCCATGATTTCCTTGAGCTCCTTTGAATTCTCATGGTAGTCGAGTATGACCGAGGCTAGAATCTGGATTGTGTCGTGCACGCTCAGCTCCGATTTGCCGGCGACTGGATTCGTCCTCTTGAGCGTCTTGAATCTGATTTCCTGGCTGCACCCTCGGGCTTTGGATTGCTGCAGAAGCTGCTTCATCCTGTACTCTGGGCAGATGTAAGTGATTTCATAGCCGAGATTCAATAACCGATCTGCGAGCAGGAGAGCTGGAATGGTATGGCCGTAAGCCGATAGAGGAAGAACAACCAAGTGACGCCGTCCTGCTTCTCCTCCTTCTGCTGTAGACATATCCCTCTCTCAACTTGCCAAGAATGGTATCAGATCAAGCATGTAGTAGAAGATAGAAGCAATCAACCATACAATCACTTGATTTTTCTTGAGTCATAGTTGTTATTATATCTGTTCATTTTCCTTTACTCAACATAACTGGTATACTGCAAGGTGGCAGCAGACATCACAATTTCGCCTCGTGGCCCATACGTGGTGGACTTCCAGAAAACGACAGTCCGTATAATATTTTATGGAATAGAGGAAGAAGCTGCGACATGTATAATATTTTATGGAATAGGAAGAAGCTGTGGATACACGGATGCATTGTTACTTTTCAATCTGAAAATCATATGTTAGAAGTTAACTGGGTATATATTAAAATCTTCAAGTATATTCTAAGATATTTTTTAATTTAATGTTATATCACTAATATAAAATAAATTTTAAGTTATTCATTTATACCAGGCAAATAAGCAAACTCCAAACTGCTTGCCTTCCAACTTTTTTCTTAGTTTTCACCAAGAGTTGATATACGTAGGGACGTCCTGGAAAAAACCGTGAAATCAAGTAAGAAACTCGCCACAACACACCCAAAAAACTGAAGAACGCAAAGATCCCAAAGGGACAGACTACGAGAGCTGGAGAAGCTCTTGGCACGGTGTGGGCTAAAGACTATAAAAGGAAAACTCTTACCGGAGAGAGCGAGGAGGCTTTTCTGGATTGGAAGATGTCGGAGTACAAGAGCGTATATTTCACCTGCATTGCCTCGATCGAGCACGATTCAGAAGATAGCCGAGTCCTTTCCTCCGAGGTGGGGTAGCCCGCACTCCCGGTTGCAGAAATCCCTAAAATGAAAAAAAAAAGAACGAGAGAGAGAGCGAGCGAGAATGAGAATGAGCTTCGTTTCTCTCTTGCTTGTGCTTGCTTCTGGGATTTTGATTGCCCGGATTTTCGTGGAGAGCATCGTCCCCAGCTCCGTCTTTGACCAGGCTCTTTCTGTCTCGCACGTGGGCTTACTGGATGGGAATCGTATCGACCATCGTCTCGTTTCTCGCAAGCTTGCCGGTCGTCTTCGATGTGAATTTCCAGCCCGCAGTCCAAGCTGAGGAGGTCGAAATCCAGTGCCAGTCGGATCGGTGGTGCTAGCCACGAGCACACTCGGATTTTTCCTTTTCCTTGCGTGGATGTATCCAATTTTCTGAAACTATCTCAAAGAATAAGTTTATTCAAGAATCTTCCTTTTGCTTACTTTAACAAATATACGTAAAAAACTAATTAATTTATGACTAGCTTTGAGAATATTCCTTGTTTTTGTTAATACTAAAATATCTTAAAATCCTTTGCTCACATGGAGGAAGAGGGTGAGCTGATAGCTCAGAAGGACCTGCTTTTCCATGGTCAGTCTAGACCAGGTCAAGAAAACAAAGCAACTAGAACAAAAACCAGGGAAATGACTTTGGTGATTATAAGATGAGTTGTGTTGAATATTATGATTTGCCAAATATATGACAGCTTGGCCAAGTGGTCTATAAGGCGTCCAAGGGATGTTTGACCTATAATGAGCTTCCACAATGAACTTTTTGGATGCCTGAAAACATACCTGCTCAAATGCTCAAGCGGGGCAAATCGATGAAGCCAAATACCTGTTTGATCAAATGCCTTGATAAATTGTTGGAAACATCAGCTCTGAGGTGGTCAAAGGCATTGGTGGTGAGGCACAAAGTTTACCCATTGCGAGAGACTTCCACGGGCCATGGACCTGAAGATACCTGCTCCCCTAGCAAGTCTTCAAACAATCTCTCATGAGGTGAGAGATTGATGTAGCCAGTGCTTAAAATCAGGCCAAACATTTGTGACCAAGCCTCGAAACGAATTTGCCTAGCTTTCTATTCTGCCTCCAGCAGCTAGATTGCGATCTAAGTAGTATGCTCTTGGGAGAGCTTGGAATAATATATAAATTTATACCTACAGCTCTGATGCAGCAAAACCCAGCTTACAAGGTGGAAAAGAATGGCCCAAGTATTGCACATAGATAGAGGGTAAAGGATATAAAAACTAGGAGATAGAGAGAAAATGGAAATAGGAGTAAGAAGCAATGTGCAGCAAATTATTAATATTACACTATCAAGTTCTAGCCTACCTGCATCAATGATTCTAATCAATACATCCCAAGATAGCCTTTGCCAATTTTGATATGTAAGTGCATAAATGGTTTTAGGCAAGCCTTTCATGTGTTGCAGCAAGATGATTTGGACCTTCCTCTCTGCATAAAAAACATGATCAACATAGACATATTAAACTTCACAAGTTCTCACTTGAAGAATATCATGAGCTTTTGGCTATATTACAACAATGTTCCCTAAGCCTACTTGGTAACCTTGAGGTTTTTACCCCTAAAAAATTTGAAGTCCACACCGTTTTCCATCTTGGATTGAAACCACACACTCTATGAGCTCAACAGGTTGAATTCAATTAACACCAAACTTATACATTGCACTTGCAAGCAAATGTATACTTGAAAACTCACATTTTTTTGGATGACCATTCATTATTTCATAACAAAAATAATCTACTACAAAGTAAACTTCCAAAAGAATACAAAAGATACATAAAATAAATAAAACATGTTTTATTTTGTAGCTTTGTTCAAACTTAGAAACAGAAGTATATTTAAACTTCCCAATCCAAGGAAGTTCTCCCCAAGCTGGATTCTTCTCTACCATATGAACATTTGAGCCTCCAAAGATATATCCCACTGCCAAAATAAATTTGAACTTTGTCACTGGACAACACATCCTCAGTTATATTGTTAAATCCCACAATTGCATTAGGTCAATTAAATCCCTTGCCAATAAGAATTCCCTTCTCCTTTATCAGATCGTCCCAATCAGAGTTTGGAGCCTTAGCAAATAAAGCTTTATTTAATTCTTGGCAGAATGCTCCAATATATCCTATGGAAAAAAGATTGAAAACATTGTAGAGAAAGAAAGTGTTTACTTACTTAAGTATCAATTTGTATTTTTAACTTCATGCAAGCTTTTTACAACTGGAGGAAGAATATGATCATAATCTTTAAAGAGCAAAGCTTGTACTCTAGTATAAGAAAACCTAGAAAAAAAGGAATTAGAAATGATATTTAATGTCTATTTGCTTATACTTTGTCTTCATATGTTAATATCACCAGACATTCTCTGATATATGTAGCACCATGTTGCATCATGTGGTCCAATATAAAATATATCTTGAACCATATGCCCATCTCCAAAAACATAATGGAGTATCTTCTTGTTATCACCAAAACATTTTACTTATAACACTCTCTATGCTGATAATAAATAGTTCAAAACTAACAATTATTCAACATTCCAACCATAGTCTCATCTAAAGTAAAAAAAAAATCGTTGTAATATTAGTGCTTATTTGTATAAGCTTAAGATCATCTGGGTCCTAGAAGTTTTCTAAAAACATAATCACCATACCATTGAAAATTGTCGATGCTCAGATGCTTTCCAGAAAGCTAAGTGTTCCAAAGGTCTTTCTGGCAGTCTACCCAACTTTCATGCTTAAGGACCACTTTTGCAACATTAGATGAAGGTGCTCCTTTGCAATTGCTTCCTTCTTAGCCTCTCAGATTTTCTTCCATATCATATTGTTTATATCTTGCAAAGCAATAGTATGCATAATGTCAAAAATAGAATCATGGAGTAAGTCTAGACCTTATTGATGGTAAAGCCAATGCAAAGCTCTTGCTCCATAACTTTTTACTGTAGAGGCCATTTGAAGATGATTAACATCTACCTTGACTTCTTCTATTGTTTGACATTGATCTCAGATTATGATCTAAGTAATGCATTTTCTCTAAACCCTCAGTGTTGGCTATAAGAAATTTATAATGTTAGATTTTGGATTGCTACTGTTATAGATTATAAGCATTTCTAGAACATTATAAGATATCTATGTCAATGCTCTGTCAACTTTCTTTAATTTTTTCCATTTCTTAAAAAATAAATAATTCATAAAAAAAATATAATCATATAACACATTTGATTATAGGATGAGATTTAAATATACCATCACTATGGACTCTTGAGAGAAAAATAGGAATAAAATAGCCACTAAGGGCTTTTTATCAAACCTTTACTCCCTTTTCAATTGGATTAAAGGGAGAGAGATAAAGTATACTATAAATAACAATTTCTAGTTTTTTTAGGAAGTTAAAAATAAATATTCATAATATCTTAATGATTAAAGACAGATGTAATATCTTAAATTAAATCTGGATTAAATATAGTTATATAAAAATTAATTACAAAAAAGTAAGAACATTGATATCCTTTTCCTTTTTAGATTTGTATTTAGAACATTTTTATTCCATTAATCCAAGATTATATATGTGAGATCCTAACTCCACAATATACACTCTGATATTGTTATAACTCTCTTCCTAGACTAGGCCAGAATTATTACAAGATTCTTAAGGACCACCCTAATTCTTTGCTACATTAGAAAAGAGTTGTGTAGAGGCCAAAGTTTAGAGGCCAGAGCTTTGATTATCTCTTAATCCATACTTATCATCTATAGAAACTCTATAGTGATAAGGGTCTAAACTATATTGAAATATTAACTATATTGAAAAGTACACCACTAACATCATGCATAAGCTTGACCACACCTCGACCACTTGGAGGAGTCTCACTCATAACCTTCATAAATCTTATTCCGGACTTAAAGACTTGTTAGCCCTGTGAATGGCATCTATGCCACTCAACCCCAAGTGCTCTATGTGTCTGATCCTATTATTGATACCCAAATATACCACTGACATATCGGCCCGTTACACTAAGGCTATGCCTATTCACCCTTATCACATCAGTAGTCTAACACCACTTACATCACAGTCCCGTCTCTTAAAGACTAGGCCATCTGTCCATGAGTGGTCATCCCTTGACTACACCTTAGCACCCTTAAAATGCCCAGAGACATAAGGAATAACCTTCCCTAACATCCCTTTTTTAGTCCCCATTAAATCCCTTTTTGTCCTTAGCCATATTCGCCAACACTATCACTAGATCAATGCTTGAAGGCTCTAGGACTTCCTTGCCACATGACTACATTCTTAATCACTACACAAGAGGAATTATCCTCTTCCTTTCTATAGTTTGGGACTTTGGAACAACATTTTGAAACATCGTGACCTAACGCAAATCTCGTGGGTACTCTCCCCACCTTCTGCCTTTTGGTGCCCTAGCTATGTGGCTAGAGTGAGGTTCTGATGAAACACTCCAAGTATCCAAGTAGGTAGTGCCACCCACACTTGGATTGAGAGCATCAACCATTTAATCCTCTGGAGGAGCTAAAATCAACTTTTAAACACTTTATTAAGTTACCCCACTTATCTGTCCGTATTCACTCTAGCCTTAAACTCTTTAGTAGATATATCATCACCCAACACGTGGGTATGCCTTCCTTGGTCACATTGGCCTTTCCTAGCCAAATTGGCTCCATTGGAGTATTTCCCCTACTATACTTTTGGAGTTCACAAAACCCCCTAGGGTCTAGGAGATGAATGCTTTGGGCTTTCACCCTTAGCTTTGAATCCGGACTTGGATTCAAACTCGGTCTCAGTCTTAGTCTCGGTCTCTATCTTGGCCTTAACCTCAGACTCTATCGCAGGTCCATCTCAAACTTGACCTTGGACTCCATCTTGGACTCCATCTCGGTTCCATCTTAGGTCCATCTCAGATTCCATCTCGGGTTCATCTTGAACTCCATCTTGAGTCCATCTCAGACTCTATTTTGAGTCCATCTCGGATCCATCTTGGACTCCATCTCGGACTCTATCTCGAGTCCATCTCGGATTCCTTCTCGGACTCCATCTCAAACTTCGTCTTGTCACTTTCATGTGTCATGTATTGGTCCTCTTATATCCCTTTTCTAGAGACTCACTTACTACTTCTTTGTGCTCGTTCTTTGAGCACTTCGTTGGGAGTTCCACTCCCACTCTCGACTATCCAAGTCAAAGCTTTTAGTCCAAATGTGTTATGCTTATGGCTTCTGCTTCAGCCACTACCACGTGGCACCCTTTTGACTACCACTATCTCACACGTTAGCCATAAATATAAGACCATTGTCTGAGAAAATCTACTATAGCCAAAAATGGTGGAACACCACTTGATTGAGGAGAAAGTGTTTAAAAACAATCACAAATGCACTAGTAAGAGCATAAATTTCTTTTCAATAAGTCAAGTAGTCAAAAGTAATAATGGCATTTTCATTTTTAGTAGTTGATATAGAAATTTGTTAGTGGTGTTTGCTATCAAACACCACTAACATAAATAAATAGGAATCTACAATTGACTCCATTTGTCATTCCATTGAGAGGAGTATTTTCTGTGTTTCTAGCAATCTAGCCATTCAGAAGTGGCATATCAAAACCCATTCTACTCCTAGCTAATGTAGATTGAGTAATAAGGAGATGGTTGATCGTTTATAGGTTAGTTGGCACGTGTGGGGAAACCTAAAGAAGAAGTTACAAGCTTAGCACCAAATGTAACTATACACATACCAAATAATATCACGTTGCATCTCCAACTAATAAAAAGACTTGCAAAGCTTCTCAGTCATATAATGATGTTCTATATACCTATTTAGAATCAAAGAGTCATGGTAAACATGAAGAAAGTGTGAAATAAAGATCAAAGACACCTAGATGTGCATCACAATTAATCCCCATAAATAAAATAAAGTCATCCTCAAGGCAATATTAAGAATGTCAATATCACAATGGCAAATCATTAGCAAGTGATGTAGAATTCTCAAACCTATCATAAAACCTTAAGATCCATGGCTCAACCTTTTAAACTTCATGAACATTATCAAGAAAAGGTAAATCTATCTTAACATCTTATGGATATTGAATATCAAATACAATAATCATTAATGGCATAATGTCCTCGTCGAAAAATCATTGATCCTAAAACAATAAGTCCATCAAGAATAGGAGAAGAGAAGGAAGAAAGGAAAGGAGTTCAAAAAAGAGCACCAACATCAAGTATGGTGATTTATATATCTTAAGTTTCAAAGCCCATTAAATAGTATGATCAACCAAGTTCTTCTACTTCAATAATGAAATGACTGTAGCATAATCATTTTTAACAACTTGTAAGAATTATAGAAGTATGCATGATGAGGAGGTGAACAATGATAGGAGTTGTAGCATTATTATCTTCCCACTTATATATATCCTAAGTGTTCAATAAACTCCAATGGAAGAATGCTCATCAAATACTAATCCTAACATCAGTAGCTTGTAGCAATTGTAAAAGGTAAATTCAACTCTATTAATAATATCAGATCATGATAATATAAAAGTTTATATGGTGAAGCACCAATAGAACTTTCCACCCTCTTAACATATGCATACTAGAGAGATAGTAAATAGCTATACCAATCTGAATGTTAAAAGTTCACATACCTTACGGTTATTCCTTTAAATGATCATTTATTTGTAAATGATACACACTTATGAAAATGTGACATATCCCCAACCAAGACATTAGGATGTGAAATGTTTCAACTATAAATATAGGACTATTACATGAGAGAATTTGTTTTGAATAAGAATGATGAAACACCATTCAATTAAGGAGGAAATATCTAATAATAGTCTCAATTTCCACTAAGTGAGTCAAGTAGTTAGAAGCAATAATAATATATTCATCTCTAGTAGTTGATTGTGAAACCTATCAAATCAAACACCATTAACTCAATTGAACAAAAAACCAAAATTCACTCCAATCATTCTTCCAAGGAGTATTATGAGTTTAGCACTAAATGCATCTATGTATATACATGATAATATCATATTGCATCTATAACCAATAGAAAAACTTGTGTAGCTTCTCAATCATACGACAATGTCCCATATACCTATCAAGAATAGTGAAGTTATGGTAGGTGTGGAGAAAGTATGGAATAAAAATTAAAAGCACCACCACATAAATGATTATTATGATTAATTCCCACAAAATAAAGAAAGTTATCCTTAAGGTGATATTAAAAATGTAAATACCAAAATAGCAAGTAATCAACAAGTGAGCAAGATTTTTAAATCCATTATAAAACTTTCAAATCCACAACTCAATTTTTTTAGTCTCACGAACCTTGTCAAAAAAATATAAATCTTGTTCTACACCTTGTGAACATTAAATATCAAGTATAGTAACAGTCGATAGCATAAAATCCTCCTCTATAAAATCCACTAATGCTAAAATAACATACTTGTCATGAATACAAGAAGAAAGTGAAGAAGGGAGAGGAGTTCAAGAAAAGGTATTAGCATTAGCCATAGAACTCCTTGAGCAATAAATAACCTCAAATCATATATCTAAGTTTTAGAATTTACCAAACAATATGATCAACCAAGCTCTTCCACTTCAATAATAGAGTAATTGCAACATAATCATTTTATAATAATGTTTGAGAATTATGTAAGTATGTATAAAGCTTTTCAAAACCCCAAACTACTACTAAACATTCCTTATATCATAGAGTAATTCACCTCTCTTGGTTGTAATGTACAGCTAATATATACAATGGGATGATTCTAACTAACCACATTTATGTTCTCTTACATCAATACATCTTGAGACCAATATCAAAAAAATAAAAGGTTGAGTGTAATTAGGATATAAAAGAATCGTCAACAACTTTTTGAAATCCATAAATGCCTAATTGCAATCCTTAGACTAAATGAAAGCTGATGTTGATAACTTCAACAACACTCACAATGCTACATTATGATTAAAAATATGATCAATAAAATCTACAAGTTTGTCATGATTAATTTGCAAACCTCTATAAAAAATACAATACCTAAAGTAAGTATTTATGAAATCAATAGTCATCTATAACATATCACAAAGAATTTTATCCATCATTTGCTGGAAAGTCACTATAGTGAGAAGAGCAAATCATCATGCTGAGCTGCCAAGTTGTTCTGATGCTAGAAGACTAATAGTAGAAACAAGCAAGCTAGGTAGCTCTCACATGCTACAAAGCTAATAGATTCTATGGACATGCAAGTAACCTTCATTTCCAGCAGCAAAAGCAGAAGTGATGAGCAAGCACAAGGTAAAGCTCCACAAGACACAGTGTGAGGAGTTATTGTCGATTACTGTTACCATGAACACAATTATGCTTGGAATCCTGATCCACATTTGCAAGGGGAGTACATCACAACCAAAAATGTGATATAGACAAAGGTTATGACAAGTAAATCAACAGTTTTTTTGCTGATCTCTGTCCCAACACAAGACATCGCAATATGAAACATTGCCTCCAAATATGTTGAGAGAAGAGCTGGCAGTCCAGCATTTCTGATGAGATCCAGATCTTCGAGCGATGTTACTGCACCAGCATATGTAACTGGGAGTTACACCAATAGTCACTCACAACTAAGCATGAAGAGTCCAAGATGATATGTACTGGAGACCAAGATGTTGACAAGCTCCTCATTGATTCCCAGCCTGGTGTGGCGGTTCCAAGATCCACCTCATGGACAAAAAACTTGCGATTGCGCCAAACCAGAGTTTCTATCAATGATTGGCAGATCACTAAACTTTTTGCCACCAGTCAGTATACTCCATCCTGACAAGACTTTTTCTTTTAGATATGTTACTACAAGGAATTTACTCGCCTTCTTGCTGCAACTCAGGTCCACTCTTCCAACCTAGGACGATATAAAACACTGGCAATCACATGACGCGCTCCAGCATCGAGTTAAGACTTCGTGTTCCACAAGTTGACACCACCACCGATCTGCAAGCCAGGAGAAGATCAATGTAATAGAAAGAAAAATTTGCTAAACATTACTTGCCCAATAGTGCCGTGAGCGCTGCTTTCAAGCTTAAAGAATCTCCCCGGTTTTGAACTGGATTGCAATTCACATGGGAGAATTCCAGCCGATCGTCAAGCTGTGCGGTTTCACCCCTGCATACAATGTAAGGGTTCTTTATGGAGTGTAGAGATAATACAATGAGTAAGGAAGCAACTAATGGGGTCTACTCTGATGGATTCATCGCAGTCTTCAGTGGTTGTGAATTTTGAGTGAGAGAAATCGGCCGCCAAGTTTGTTGGAATGTACGTAGGGGTGATCTTCCCTGCGAACATGTGATCATAGCAAGGAGTTCAAATGGCATTGCAGCAGTAGGATCAGAATTTAACATTGTAAATTATTTCCATGTCTTATGTCATGTTATGTTCTTTCCTGGCCATGTTATGTTCTTTGAGAGTTCACAACTAAAGATGACTCCACCTTAATAGTGCCTGGCCAGTTCTAATAAGACCTGGCCAAATTGCAATAGGCACTAGGCTGTTCCAGCCATGGTTCTTGGCACTCAAACAGCGAAGTTGCAAATGTTTTGGCACTGGTTGGTATTGCCAAATAGACCAGCCTGGGTTGTAAACGAAAATCTCGGTTCTTGGCCTTGAATTGTCCAGCCACCTTGGCCAGTCTTTGCGGGGCAGGCAAATCCAAGAAATGTTTTACAATGAGTGTGTTCTTGGACCTGTGGAAGTGAAAAAAAACTTGTTTAGTTGAAGTTCTCAAAGAACATAACATAGCTAGGGAAGAACATAACATGGCCTAGCCTTGAAAAGAAATACAAAAAACATCCAACCAAAAATCGTGGAAAACACGCACAGAACAGAGCTCTATCGAGCCCACAAGTGTTTGTTTGATCCATCACATGGTCTGTAAATCCAGCTCAAACAGTAAGAAACTATCAAGATTCTAGAGAAGAAAACTGCTACCTTCATTTCCAGCAGCAAAAGCAGCAGTGATGAGAAGGCACGATAGGAGCAATGCAAGCAGAAGCTTTTGAGAAGGAGCCATTTCTCCAGAACAGGAGCAAAAGGAATGAGAAAACAAAAGGGGCAGCCATAGGTAAAGCTCCACGAGCACAGACTCACACAGAAGCTCCCACCGACTTCTAGAATGCGAAGTGTTGGTCACTGAATGGTCATAGCTACCGGCAGTGATTACCGTTGCCATGAACACAATTTAGGGCTGATCAAAAGACGACGATGCTAGGAATCCCGATCCAAATTCGCCAGCTAGAAAATCCCAAGAGTACATCAGAAACAAAAAAGTGAGATTAGACAAGGTTAAGACAAGTAAATCAGCATTTTTTTTGCTGATCTCTGTGCCAATTCAAGACATCGCAATATGAAACATTGCCTCCAAATATGTCGAGAGCAGAGCCAACAGTCACGTCTACAACGCCTCGCCCAGCATTTTTGATGAGATCCAGACCTTCGAGCGATGTTACTCCACCAGCATACGTAACCCGGATCTACATCAATACTCACTCACAACTAAGACACCAAGATCATGAAGAGTCCAAGATGATACGTACTGGAGACCATTGGCCCAAGATCTTGACGTCGATTCCCAGCCTGGAGTAGCAGTGGTAGCGATAAGATTCCAGCTTAAACTATTCTCACTACTTGTCTTACCGCTTTCCTTCAACGTCCACCACATGGACAAGAAACTCGTCGTCTGATTGCACCAAACTGGCTAGAGTTTCTTCAGTGATAGACAGATCGCTAAACTTTTGCCACCGGTCGGTCAGGACCATGTATACTCCATCCTGGCAAAAGTTTCATGTGTTACAAGCTATCCCCCTTCTTTCTGCAACTCAGGTCCAAAACGAGCCTCTTCCGGCCAACAAGGCGTACTAGCTGCTGGAGCCTTTCAGTGTCGACCTTGCCGTCCTTAAACACGAACTAGAAAAACCAAAGTTGGAGTTATTCCCTCATAAGACTGATATAAAACACTCACCGAGGTGACAATCACATGACTCGCTCCAGATAAGACTTTGTGTTCCCTAAGTTGACACCACCACCGATCTGTAAGCCACCTGAAATTTAGCAGAAACGAGAGCTGTCAAAATCTAGAAACAAATACTTGCCCGGATACGCTTCCAGTGCCGTGAGCGCTGATCACGTGTCCGCCGGGAAGATCATCGCGGCGATACATTCCAGCAAACTCGGCAGCCGATTTCTCCGACTCGAAATTCACAACCAGCGAAGACTGCGACGAATCCAGCAGAGTAGATCCCACGATTTGCTTCACCTTTCCCTACAAAAAAACGCACACATCCAACATTGGATCTCTCTCTCTCTCTCTCTCTCTCTCTCTCTCTCTCTCTCTCTAAAACATAACTTGTAACATATGAAATTTTTGCCAGGATGGAGTGTGCATAGTCATGACGAGCGGTGGCAAAAGTTTGGACGTCGAAGGAAAGTGGCAAGACAAGTAGTTGAATCGTTTCATCTTGCCGAGCTGCACATAGCCAGTGATCATCTCATTCTACACTCATTGATCGATCGGGGAATGGAGATCGATCGATCAATCAAAGAGGTTAATCACTCATAACTTACACACCAAGAGAGTCCAAGATGATCCGTCCTGGAGACCATTGGCCCAAGATTTTGACAAGATCCTCATCGAATCCCAGCTGCGAGAGCTTGAAGCTTTTCACAGACCGGAGTGCATGCAAACGAGACGACCGAGACAAGCACTTCCGGGTGTGGTAAGCAGCGAGTTTCGTTCCTTTCTTCGTTTTTTTCCTTGGTTTAAGTATAAATTTCATGGATTTTTTCTCTCAGTCTCGCTGGTTTTGGAGGTGGGAGCGTTGTCCCGCTTAAATGGCAATCCACAGTTTGAGAGGAGTATGCGCAGTACTAGTGAACTGAACTTACTGGGAACGAACCTTGACATAACTGAAGATTTGTTCGATCGCATATTCTGGAACGCAGAGAGAGTTCAGTAGCTTTGGTTCTGATCTCCAGCATGGATGTAAAGCGGATTTGAGTCACTGAAGGCAGAAGCTTGCCGGCTGAGAAAGAATCCAAGAGCTCCAAATTTCCTTTAGCTCCAATCTAAACTCGCCTCAAGATGTTCGTCTTTTGCTGATATCTATTCTGACTTCAGCATAGAGAACGTGTGTTTCATTGTAGATGATTCCAACGATGGTGGTGAAACCATGGTGATCAACGTTAAGGTGCTACTACTGCCACTGGAGTAAAAGTTTGTGCGAGCTTTTGTGTGAGTTCGTGCTCCTGGATCTTTATCTATGGGAGATTGCCCCCTTTGTTTGCTCAATCTATTCTCTTTTCTCTTGGCTCTCCAGAAATTATGGCTCCTACTCGAAAGCTTGTGCTTGCATCGCTCCTCTCATGCCTGGTCATCACTGCGGCTTTTGCCGCTGCGGTTTTCTTTAGTTCTCTCTCCAAAATCTCGATAGTTTCTGTGTCCACACCAGCGACGACCATGGCGATCCATCAGCAAACTACAGTGCTCCATAGTAGAACTCTCTGTGTGTTTTCCATGACGTTTTTTCTGTGGATCTTAGCCTTCCTTTACACGGCTAGGCCATGTTTCTAGGCCATGTTTTGTTCTTTGAACTTAAGCTTCACAAAGTGGTCAAGAAATGGATGATTCTACTCTGTTGGATTCGTCACAGTCTTCGCTGGTTGTTCTCACAATTTTTAGATCTTGAAAAACGCTGTTTTCTGCTAGATTTCAAGTGGCTTGCAGGTTGGTGGTGGTATAAACTTGGGGAACGCGAAGTCCTATCTCGATACTGGAGCGGGTCATGTGTTGTCACCTCGGTAAGTGTTTTACATTAGTCTTGGAATTTAACTTTTAACATTGTGTGTGTGAGACTAAGTCTTGCTCTGGCATTCTCTCGAGAGCAAGGAGTGCGATGCGATCGTCTGGATGGCAATGGTGCCGGGTTTCGCTCACAAGGGACTCCTCTTGGAAACTCGAGTTTGGTGCCCGGAAGAGGCTCATCGCTTCTTGGAGGTGGACGTTCCAGAGATAGGCCGCAAGGAGCGCTGTGCACGCCATCTTGCTCTCGTGAGGCATTCGATCGACAATAAACTGTGGATTTTCAAGATGGTTTATAGATGCGA
The DNA here is from genome assembly GCF_000143415.4 of Selaginella moellendorffii. Taxonomy (NCBI): domain Eukaryota; kingdom Viridiplantae; phylum Streptophyta; class Lycopodiopsida; order Selaginellales; family Selaginellaceae; genus Selaginella; species Selaginella moellendorffii. Next base: position 567,436 of record NW_003314300.1, on the reverse strand, counting down.
GCATATGGATCATTGTCGCCCAAGAGATCTCGTTGCGGTGAGCCATCTCTTGGAAGGAATCTAGTGCCTCGTCCAAATGCCCATTCGAGGCATAAGCGCACATCATGGAGTTCCAAGCCACCACGTCCTTGTTTGGCAGTCTCTCAAACAAATCTTTAGCCTCTTCCACGCAGCCATTAGATGCATAGCCGTCTATCATAGCCATACATGCCACCTCATTAAGATCCGGGGCTTCTTCAAAGAGACTCTTTGCTTGCTCCATATGCCCTCCTTGGGCATATGCCGTAATCATGGTCGTCCATGTTACTAGGGCATTCTATCATAGCTTCATCTAGCCGCTGGTTCTGGCAGTGGCCTTGGATCATGGCCGTCCACAGCAGGATATCGAACACCTCACCCGCGTGCGAGAGATGCCCATGATAGGCATATGCCACGATCATGGCGGTGCGTTCTACTATGGGAGGGACTCACGCTTTTAGCCATTTTGCTGTTGCACAAATCCTCCACTGGTCTCATGGAGCTCAAGGGAGGGGTGTTTTATTCACTAGAGATATCTTACAGGTATAAACTTCTCTTGTTTACAAACTTTGTTTTTGTTCTGTTTTCCTCACTCCATGTTTGATTTGTAGGTGGGAATGGACAACAAAACAGTGAGCATAATGAGATCGTATCCAAACTATATACCACTCTCGTCCATGTTTGATTTGTAGGTGGGGATGGACAACAAAATAGTGAGCATAATGACATCGTACCACTCTTGTCAAGCCACACTAAAAGGATAGGCCAGGTGATTGAGCCATGGGATTTTGGGAGGCTCTATGTTGCGTTTCAGGACAGAGAGGATGACACTGCTTAAGCATCACAATTATCGATTGACTCTCAAGTAATGAATCAGACTGAAACTTGAGATGTTTTTCTGATTATGATTTGCCATAACATTGTTTCCAAAGTTAAATTGGACATTTGTTTTTGTGAGGGAGACAATGCCACAATCAATTTAGAGTGAGCAGTGTTACAGCATACACAGTGGATACATGAGTTTCTTTTTACAAGATCTTTTCTCTAACTTTTAAGCTTCTTCAATGTTTGTTTTACATTTTCAACTCTTGCAATTTTCTTAAGCAGATTGCTTATTGTCTTTAATTCATCATATTTATGCCCTTTCTTGTTTCTGAATGACTAGGCTACAAACAAAAGGATTCTAGCTTTTTTCCATGATTACCATGTGTTTGAGATCCTGCCCTAATCTTGAAAGATCTTTCACAACTTTTCTCCCTCTGACTTCCTTGGGCGAGCATGAATCTTTGTAAAGGCAATGGGTGAAGAGATTCCCAGCTAAGTCAAACTTATCCAATATCTTGTCTGCATAAAAACCACAATCTTGTATATCTGACTCATCTCATTTAGAAATGTATCCACACTCAACCGCTTTGCAACAAGGTAATACTTTAGTGGAAGAGTTTTCCTATTGAAGAGCTTGAAGGACACTATGGCCTTGTGGGCATCTCATCCATGTCTAACACAAGTGTGGGTTTTTCCTCCACAACTGGTGGTAGTAGTGGGGAATTGTGTGTCACCTTTACCTTTTTATTCTTTACTTTGGTTGCCATGTCAAGCGTTGTAAAACTCTAATCTCCATATTCTCTCACCCTCTTTATGGCTTTGATAAAAAAGAAAGAAAGAATGCAAGCCCTAATTGTAAAGTTAAATACATTTTACTAAATATACCATAATTCAGCACATAGAAATTTGATTATGACACCAACCCTAGCGCCAAGAGCCTCTTAGTAGCTCAAGCTCCTTGTGGATTTTCTGGCAAGCCACCAACAGCAAGACCCAAGTAATACTGTTGGGCTCAAAAGGCATGTTGTGGATGAACTCCTTGGCCTTGTCTAGCTCTCTTGCAAACACATTAACAAGCCCACACTAGTGTTGTCCTGTGGGCTCAACTCCTTAGTTCCGGATCATCAACTAGAAATAGTCCCAAGGGATTTTCACTGGACTCAAAATAGTAAGAAACTATCAAGATTCTAGAGAAGAAAACTGCTATCTCAACTAAGTACTATACTTATCATGAAATCTGCATCTCTAAATTTTAATTTAAATCAATAGTTTTGTGTGTTTATAGATCCACACTCAACTTTAAGAGAAGAAACTTTCAACAAAATTTAAATGGTTTTTAAAAAACGTTAGAACCACTCCCACTATATTGCTCAATTGCTTGTAATTGTGTCATTTTGGATGACTGCTAAACCCTCTACTCTCTCTTCATTTTCTTTTATCTCTTGCTTAAAAATTCATGAATAATCCTGTCATGGCTACATAAATGAAAAAAATTTCTCTAAACCTGCAGTGCTGGCCATAAGAAATTTGTAATGTTAGATTTTGGATTGCTATTGTTGCAGATTATAAGCATTTCTAAAACATTATAAGATATCTATGTCAATGGGCTATCAACTTTCTTTAATTTTTTCCATTTCTTACAAAATAAATAATTCATAAAAAATAAACTATAACCATATAATACATTTGATTATAGAATGAGATTTAAATATACTATCATTATAAATCTTTGGACTCTTGAGAAATAAATGGGAATAAAATAGGCACTAGAGGTTTTTTTATCAAACAATTACCCCTTTTCAGTTGGATTATAGGGAGAGAGATAAAGTGTGCTATAAATAATAATTTCTAGTTTTATTTAGGAAGTTAAAAATAAATATTCATAATATCTTAATTATTAAATACAGATATAATATCTTAAATTAAATCTGGATTAAATATAATTATATTGAAAAACTAATTACAAAAAATTGAGAACATTGATATCCTTAGATTGGTATTTAGAACATTTTTTTTCTATTAGTCCAAGATTATATATGCCACAATATGCACTCTGATATTGTTATAACTCTCTTTCTAGACTAGGCCAGAAATATTACAAGGTTCTTGAGGACCACCCTAATTCTTTGCTACATTAGAAAAGAAAGGCCAAAGTTTAGAGGTTTGAAAAGTTTAACAGTAAAAAATCACAATCGTTAGATTAAGGAATGGCCTAGAACATGCCTAAATATTCTAGATGTATTGCTTACCAAGTTTAAAGCAAACAAAAAAAGATTGTAGTCATTTAGGAAAATAAATATTTATATAAAATATCATGAAATACCTTTGTCATTTGTTAAAAAAGAAAAAAGCTTACACATATTTCACTCACAAAATATCAGGGAATACAAAGAAAGATCATAGCTTAGGAAAAACAAAGAATGATCTCTTCTAAGGCCTGTGGTGAGGATGTATCATGCTGGACAAGTAACTTCCAAGACTGCTTTCCGAGCTGGAAGGCCATAAGAACTCTCAGCTCACGTGGTCTCGCGGTAGACTTCCACTCCACTCCATGCAGAGAGCGGCGCAGGCTGCTTGATATCGAAGAACACAATGTAGGGACGAATCTGGGCGCATGGGCAAGAGGACAAGGAAGAGAACAAGCACGATGATCGCTTCCAATGACCGTCATAGTGGGAAATTGAGCTTGCGTCTCGCTCGCGCGCTCTCTCTCTCTCTCTCTCTCTCTAAAAAGAGAGCTCTTTCGCTAAAAATAAAAGAGAGCTTGTGTGTGTCTCTCTCTCTATGGGGACAAGACTGTTGGAGCCAAAGGGATCTCCTTAGCCTTCTGGAGAACCAAGCAGTGTGCCCATCTATCTCCAACGAATGGAGGAGCTGAGAACATCACAAGTTCAAGGGAGTAGGTAGGTAAAAATACTGGTTTTTCTTGTGCTCCAAAAGACCTCAAAAACATGTATTATTGTTGGAGTGAAGGACAGTTGCATCAAAGTGATTGGAAATGGAACAAATACAATCTTTCCAATCCAGCTCTGTGTGCTTGACATTTTCTCACACCCATCCAAGCATCCAGCCCCTGCCACTACGAAAGAGTGAATGCATACATACTACAAAGATTTGTGGCCGGTCCACACGGATTTGTGGGCTCGTGCGTTCACTGAATTGACAAGTTCCAACGGAAACAGGACAAACAAAAAAACTACATAATTCAAAGAAGAAGAAAATAATTCATACGCATGCATGAGAGATGTTAATGCAATTGAAAATTTTCCTTCTGGTGATCGTCACCTGGGGCCATTTGTTTCGGTGAAAGCAGCCCTTTCAGGAAGATTAAGATCAAAGTTGCAAAGCTTTTTAGTGTGGACAAAGGATGTCTAAGAGCAAAACCTTGAGTGGCTGAGCTCGTGACATTCAAAACGATCGGTATATACTTCTATTATATACATTACAGAACTGTGAGCCTGGCTAGTCAAGGTGGAAGATTGAAAGCTCAGAATTCGTGCAGGCCATTGTCAATCAGTAGTGTTTTTTTTTTTTTTTTTTGTGGTAGGCAAACTCATCAAAGTTGTGGTCCGTTTTACTACTTTGAATAGGAAGAGAATGGAGTACTCTAGATTCATTTTCTCTACGGGAAATGGTACATGCAGCGCAGAAGAATCCTTGACAAAGAAACTCGAGATGTATAGATTATATATATAAAAAATATGATATATCCAAATAATATAATATAATTAACAACATTGAGAGCGATCTCTCTTCGCTTTCCTTGCTCCCTGCGAGAGAGCGAGAGATGCTGCCCGAGACATTAATGTTATCTTTCTTGTGAGTCGAATATGCCGGTAGTCAAAAAAGGAATAATCTCTTCCCGGGCTGAGCACTGCATTGTCCCTCGTGTGGGCAAATGCGTGAAGCTTTTGTTTTCTCGTCAGTTTCAAAATCGCTGGGGTGAAACAAACGAGTAGCGCCTATCCGACACACCACCCACGCCCTCAGGCGCCACTGAAATCGTTTGAGAATTACTCCCGGACAAACGCAAAAGATTTGGCTGCCCTAAATCGCAGCTGACACGCTGCCAATGGACAGCGTCCACGTGTTGCGTTAGCACCACGTGGCGTAACGCTTCTGTCCAGGTCATTGCAATGGAATGGATGAGTTTTTTGTTTTTTCGCATTTAAGGTAGTGGAGGAGGTAACCGAAAGAGCTGGGATTCTGAGAGCTGCAGTCAGCCACCTTTGTTTTCCTTTTTTCTTTCTCAATCTTGCAATCCATTCCATTGCAGAGCCTCTGGAGAAAAATTTTGACAAATAAATTAGTATTTTATGGACTTTTTTGTGATTTTCAAGCTGGTACTTTGGACTGGCAGAAGCATGGCTTCCCTCTATTTCTTCTTCACTGGTACCTATAACTACATTGCCAGTGTCAAAAAAGTTGAAAAAGTATGACTCCTGGGGAAAACATATTCATAGTCTGAACGCTTGCATGCATGCTGCATGCAAAGTGGTTGAATTGAATTTTTTGCAGCCGGTTTTGACAAATCTACCTAGTCAAGAGTCAAGTCAGTTTGACGGGACCACTGTTGTCAATGCCCTAGGCTTTTCCTTTGTTCCCATTATGCATTCACACAGAATGGCCCATGCATTACGCAAAAACGCATGGTTTTAATTCTAGAACAACAAGTTGCTTGAGGAAATTGACCCGGATGGAAACAAGTCCACATCCCTGGTTGTTGACAATCCATTGTAGCGCCAAATAATATATATACGCAAGCAACTCGACGCAAAGGATGGACGACAGCAAAACGAATGACTTAGCCCCGGTGTGTGAATTTGCTGCAGGTGCCGGGTCCTTCTCTGCGGATGGACCAAAGCGACGGTGACAAACAAAAAGACATTGTCAATCGACCTCTCCGAAAGCTCAAAACAACAACAAAAAAAGGAAGAACGAGAAAAAGAAAACAAAGAAAAAAAGTTGCAGTGGAAGTATATCAAAATCGATTTCGCTCATCTGCGTTGTAGAGGGGAGGAGGGTCCGGAGAAGGAGTCGTAATCGCGCTTTGCAAGTCGTTGTTTTGGATGTGAGCCCGTCCGATGATCGATGTTTGAGCAACCGCTAGGCCCTCTCCTCTCTCTCCGTTCCATTTCTCTCTTGCTTAAAAATCCATGAAGGATCCCGTCATGGATCTCAATCTCGCTACAAAGAAAGAAGAAAATCTCTCCAAACCCGCTGCGCTGGCTATAAGAAATTTGTAACGTGAGATTTTGGTGACAGATTATAAGCATTTCTAAAACGTTACAAAACAGGCAAGTCAACGGGGCCGTCACCTTTCTTCGATTTTTTTCATTTCTGAAAAAATAGACAATGGAAACTGGTTCGCTCTCTAGCTAGGGTTGACCACACAAGAATATGCGTTGCCGTGGGAGGCGAATATGCGGCTGGCAGCCACAAACCACGAGCGACCGTTTGTGTCTTAAGCGGTGATGTGGGGCGGGCTTGCTCTGATAATGAGCGGCCGCGATCAATGCAGCAGATTAGTTGCTGCGAGGAAGGCAATGACGGGACGGGACGGCAAAGTGACGTGTACGACATGAATGGAAGGATGTCGTTGAAAACGAAGGGTAGGTTGGGGGGTTTGGCCGGTTGGTTAAAATGTTAAAGGTGGTTGGATTATATCGTAAAAACCCAGGTTGCTTTATGATAAACCGCGTGTTTAGTTTAGACGTATAAAAGTTGCATTTTCTTTTTCGAAAAAATCAATTTTGTGCAGTGGATTTTCTTTCATGAAAAGAATTAATTTGTTTTTCTTCTTCTCCGCGGGCGAGCAAAAGAGTTTGTGTGCTACAAAATCTCCTGGGTGGTGATTTCTTGGGTGGTGATTTTTTGAGAGGCGAGAGGAGGACGAGAGAGGAGAGATGAGCGATGGCGACGATTTTTTGTCGCTTGGGGGAGGATTCGGCAAGGGAAAACCATCCGCGGCGCTGCTGGGCTTTGGGAAGATTCCACTCTTTCCCGGGATGAGCTCTCCTCGATCCACAGGGGGGCATGGCGGAAGAAGAATTGGAGACGAGGGAATGGAGGAGGAGGATGATCGCCGACGAGTGGTTTTAGGACGGCTAGACGAGGAGGTAGTCCTAGATCGTGATCGCGGCGATGGTGGGAGTGGGAATGGATCGAGGGAGCTCGCGGAGGAGGAGGATGACGACGATGAGATGAAGGAGTCGACCAACGAGAACGATGGGGCGGCGGGCGCCTCGTCGTCGCCCAGCAGCAGCAGTGCGAATCTCCTGGAGATCGACAATGGCGGCAGCGGTGGCGCCGCAGCCGGGAAGAGCGATCTCAGTGGCGGCGGCGGCGCGCAATCCAAGCATTGCCCGCGTGGGCATTGGCGGCCGGGCGAGGACGACAAGCTCAAGGAGCTCGTCGCGCTCCACGGCCCACAGAACTGGAACATGATCGCGGAGAAGCTCCAGGGGCGATCAGGTAAAAGACGAGGAAATTGAAAGAGTCTAGACATAAAAAATGGAGAGAGAGAGGGAGAGAGAGAGAGAGAGATCTAGCGAGCGAGTAGGATAGTAATCCTCGTCCTTCCTTCGTTCTTTCCCAGGTTCTTGGGTTTTCTTGTTTGGCATGGCTTGGCTTGTTTGTTCTTGGGTGTCTCTTTCCCCCCGGCGCGCTTGATCCGCCCGCCACGGATTTTGGGACGCGGTAAAGCTGCCCATGTCCCCAAAATCGCTCTTTTCCCGGCGCATTGTTTTGCTCGCTCGCAATCGCCGGAAAGATCATTCCTTTTCTTCCAATCTCTTTTCTTTCTCTCCTTGTCTCATCTGATCCCCTGGAGTTTTATCGCGATCGATATCCCCGATGACCATCGTCGTCTCACACGATCATCGCGATTTTTCTTTCCAGGCAAGAGCTGCAGGCTGCGGTGGTTCAATCAGCTCGACCCGCGGATCAACCGTCAGCCGTTCACGGAGGAGGAGGAGGAGCGGCTGCTGGCGGCGCACAGATTCCACGGCAACAAGTGGGCGATGATCGCGCGGCTCTTCCCGGGAAGAACCGACAATGCAGTCAAGAACCACTGGCACGTCGTCATGGCCAGGAAGTACCGCGAGCGGACGCGGACATACGGTCGATCGCCCAACGCCGCCTCCACCAGGAAGAACACCGTGACCACCGCCGTGAAATCCGATCATCCCGCGCCACCATCGCAGCAGCTCGATCACCACAATTTGCTGCTAAACAGGGGATCCACGCCGGTGCTGCTGCCGTCCAAGCGGAGCCTGGTGGACGCGGAGGATCGCCCAACAAGCAGCTCGGCAACAGCGGCGGCGGCGGCGGCGTGGATGGATAATCTCCATCATCGCGCGAGCAATTTGATGGGATTCAATCCGGGGAGGGTCCCCTTCTTCCCGGGCAGGGATCAAGCTCCATGCACGACGACGACCAGCAGCAGCAGTGGCCCCAATACGTTAAGACCAGGTAAGCTCTCCTCTAGAAGTTCCATATCCACGAGTGTGTGTGTTCTTATTCTCTCATCCAAATCGCATGCTCTAATGTCTGGATCTACATCATGTTCTGATATATATCGTGTGATGCCGTCAGGAACTTTGCTGGCCCCGTTTCTTGGAGGAGGATCAGCTCCGAGCTTCGCGGAGGGGTTTTATGGCCGCCACCACCACCATGAGCAAAATCATCGAAGCCAGCAAAATGGTGGCGGGCAAAGCAACTTACGCGACGCCTTGAGCGGCACCACGAGCAGTACCACGGATTTCACGTCCACAGACAATGCTACCGTGAAGAACAGCAGCAATGCGATTAGAAGCCGTGGCCATGCAAACGAGCCGCCCAGCGGCAATCTCGCCAGTGACCTCCAGCTCGAGCTGTGGAAGAAGACGCAGCAGCAATTCCAGCACCAGGCTCATCTCTACCGTCTCGATCAACAGCAGCAGCAACTCAGCGCGTCCGACGGTGCGATTTCGTGCATCAGCGTGGAGCAGTCTTCCCAGGACGTCGGCGACGAAGATCACAACAAGCCCGCCCAGGATTTCATAGATTTCCTGGGTGTCGGCGCCTGATCGTCGATCATCAAGACAAGATCCATCGCAGAAAAGAGAAAACAATCGAGAGTTTCAAAGCGAAACTTTTGTCGCTTGCTTGTTTCGTTTTTTCCCTGTCTATAAGAAAAAGAAACCCCGATAGAAGTGTAAGCTTACTAAGATCAAGTTCCACTTATCCAAGGCTCTAGGATCTTATAAGTTCATAGTCAAACTGATCAATCCAAAAGTTCCAACTTATCCATACAAGTCGGGCGGGTTCAAACTGATCGATCCAAAAGTCCTACGCTATCCATCTCTCTCTTCTCAATCCCTGGATGGACAGAAGCTTGGACTGGATTTCACATCACTTTGTTCCTCTCGCTCGACAAGCAAGCAGAGCGTATGCAGGCCTAGGTAGCTTGCAGCAATCCATTCAAGTTCCTGCGAGATTTCCACTCACGTTTGCTTGCTGGGCTTTGCATTGCTTTGCTCGCTCGCTTGTGCTCGCTTGCTCACTCGCGCTTACCTGTGTGTAACATTAGCAGTAAAGAGAAAGTGTGCGAGTGCTTAACAACGACCCGGCAGGCCACAGTGTGGCCATGATGATGAAAACGCCTACGCTGCGTTTCTGCCAGGCATGTCATAGTGACATGGCCACAAATAACTTCCAACGCAATTGTGAGAGAGCATGTCATACCCGAGGGACCATAAATTCGCATCCAGGATTCTTTGGTTTAAAAGCCTGCTGTGCTCGAGCGAGAGAGAGAGAGCCAAGCCGAGACGAACCAAAAGAAAACTATAAACAAAGACACAACGGTAAGAGCATGGATGGAAACGAAGCGAAAGAAAGCAGTACCGTTTTGCCAGGAGAGTGAAGACAATCCTCTGTTGTTCGACTGCTGCGCGCTCCGCTGCTGCTGCTGCTGCTGCTGCTCCAGACTGCGTTTTGTTGTTAGCAATTTGCAGCGCCCTGGCTCGGCATTTATGGTGCTGGATTTCAAGGATCCTCCTTTGTTTGTTGCTGCTTCATGGTGGTTTCATCATTGAGCCTGCGCGCTCGAGGACCTGGCTGGCTGCCGCTGGAAGCAGTAGTGGAAGTGTAGAATCCGAAATGGAGTACACCACCAGGAGTAAAAACAAGGCGCGACTTTGACACCGAGGTCCCCTTAGTGGGACACTAAGTATGCGAAAGCAACAGGAGTCAGATAGATTAAAAACGCGAGATAAAAGCAAAAGAGTAGTAGTAGCATACTGACTAGCAGTAGAACATGACCTTCTTAACCTTGTCCTTCAACGCGGGCAGCGGCCGGATGGAGCCATCCTGGCAATTACCAGCTCGGGGAGCAGTGTTCCGGTGGACGGAGCCAGCCTCGGACGCGTCCGGCTCCATGTAGAATCTCGCGCGGAACGCAGCCAGGTGAGCGTAGTATGCAGGTGGTACTGAAAGAAAAGGACGATTGCTTTGTGCTTTAGTTGTCAAAGCCTATGGGAAAGAGCTATGGTCTTTACCTATCGAGACTGAGCGTGTGCAGCGAGCGTAAGTGTAGCACAGGCTGTTGGTGAGGGACTGCAAGCCATCGGCAGTGAACTTGTTCTCGTCCCAAAGTACGTGATAGTGTGCTGGTCTGCTTGTTCCCTGTAACATAGTCTCGTCGTATGAGCAAAGCTACAAAGGCCAGGGCTCCATCAAGTTACCTGAATGCCGCCATGGCTGCAAAGGTAGAAGTCAAACTCCGTTGGATGGCAAATCTTCGAATCCACCACAGTGCCTGTCAAGGAAAACGGTCTCTCATTAGTTATCTAAATTCGCCACTTATTAACGGCAACAGCACCTGGCAGGATATTTCCACTCTTATCAGTGGTTCTTGTATCGTCGTGATCGTTAGCAAATAGCCGGGTGTGGTGCCGTTTCTGGACCACAACGAACGTCACGAGAGGCTGATAGTTCGGCTCGAGTGACGCGCAAGCCTGTCCAAAACGAAGAGCTGAATCAGTCAATGTGCCAAGTCTTTCCATACTATACCTTTCTAATTGCATCCAGCTCGTGAAGGAGAACTTGGTAGAACTGTCCTTCGCTCACACCATCTCTGTAGAAGATGATTCTTCCAGGTTTGTATCCAGAGGCACTTCGGAAAGAAATTAAAAGCTCTCTAAAGTTTGCGTATGTTAGCACAATAAGTAAAACAAAAAACTCACCGCTACTAACCTTATCATACCGCCATTCATGGTTCCCTTCTGAGGATCAACCCATGTTTTATACAAATCTTGGATCAACTCTTGTCTGTGAGCTTGAGCGCACACTAGACCTGCGTATTTCGTGACTTCTGGCCAATCCTGAGAAGCGACAACCGGTAACAGGCAGCTTATTTAGAGACACACGAAAAGAAAAATCGTACACTTACCGCTGCAATCGAGGGACTCGAATCTTCTCCAGGATGAGGATGCGTAACATCCGCTCCAAATATAATTGTTGGCGTATCACTTACTAAAGGAAGCCTCCGAGATAGTGCATCCACCAAGACAGTGTTTCTGCCTCCGACCTTACAACAAACTTGTTGAGCTTATTCACGAACATCGCGCATGAAGCGCCCTACCTTGGCATTGATTTTCAACGCAACATTAGCAAGACACTGCTTTCCTCTCTTAAAGACGTGCTTTGTCAAGAAGCATTGAGAAACCAATCCCAGGTCTGTTTCGCAAATTCGTTTCAAGTCGCCTGGAATAAAACTTATCAGGAAATCTGTAAAAAACCAAGTCTCTTACCATAAAGTGAGCCATTGTTGTCAGGTAATATGGCAATCAGTAACTCTAATTCCTTTCCTTTGACCTTGCTTTGAACTTCACGATATACCGACTTCAGAGCACGTTCTACCTGGTCTGGGCGTGCAGCATGAACTGGAATGATAGGTTCAGCAGCAAACGCCTGCATGTCATATACGATTAGTAAACTGAAGATCATTCTGAAAGCCGTACCATTCCGGAAATAAGACACATCTGAGCAAGGTCGTTACAAAATCCCCGAGCTATATTATCTTGAACAGTACGAGAGAAATTGACGCATGCCCAGTAGTTCACTGTCCCTCCATCGACCATTTTCTGGAGACATATGAATTTAAAAGAACAGTTTTCTTCCAAGCACGCTTACCTTGTTCATCATATGCCAGGTCCCGTCTTGAGGCAAGCAATCCTTTTCTCTACCCGTTTCATGATATTTCAGCTGCAAACCCGCATTTTTTCAGAACATTGTATGACAACAAAAGAGAAGAAACACAAACCCGTGGGGCAGGCAGTATTCTAGCTTCCACGAGAGCCAGTCTGTCACTGATACGTATCCCAAACTCCTGGGCGTATGGGTCTTGATTATATGCATTATGATAAACAGTCTAGCACAAAACATAAGAACAGTTATAAAAATAGAGACAAAAACGGGAAAAGATTCTTATCCTACTTGCAAAATATCGAGTTCTCTTTCCCTGGGCCGTTGGCATGTTACTTTTAGAAGGGCTGTCACTTGACGCTCGTTGAGACGTTTAGTATACCTTTGTCCTTCCACAATCTTGCAGACCTGTTAACCAGCCAAAACTGAACTTAGTTCGTTGCATGCCTACGAAAACTGCACACCTCCATTGGCAGATAATTTGGTCTTTCTTGATTTCCAACTTGTAAACAAGGTAAAGATGGGCTTCGTATAGTGTAGTGATATGTATCTCGGAAATACTCCATTACCGATTTCATTGTACCTCTATCATCAACAGGAAACCTGCAAACACAAAATAAGACACATCACAAACAATCAGAAACACTTACATTAGTTCTTGAGTAGGCTGAGAAGTTAAGCCAGAAATCCTGTATTTTCGTCGCATGGTTCCGCGATGTGTAACTTCCACTTTGACCCCTCTCAGAGCTTTTTCGATCTGGCACAGAAAATCAGATCTATCTTAAAATCGCTCTTCGCAAACCAAGCTGGGACTTACCTTGATGCGGTCAGCGTCCGAAAGTGGCCTGCTTACGTCCTTGTTAAGGAGTTTGCCAACAAAGTCCACCACGCGCAGCGGCTCAATGAAAGCAGTAAATGACATGTCTTCAACAAAAGATCAGAACGCATACCATCACATTTCATAATCCTTACCAATATTCAGAGAAAGACCCATTTGCGTGGGCCTTATACTCTGGTAGAACCCTCGCCAGCTTTCTAAGCCGTCACCGAGGGATTGTGTACGTCCTAAGTCTGGTGAATAAAACGATCGTCCAACAGGCGAATACCTGGAAGAACTCAAAAGAAACACATAAAAACCCGATACCAAAGAAAAGAGGAGCGAACCTATGGGTAGGAAGCTCTCGCAGCACTATGTCCAGCACTTGCAAGGCCTCTTGAGGAGCATCTGCTTGCCTCCCGGCCAGAAACTGGCCAAGATGATGCAGATCAGCACGAGCAGCGAACTTGATGACCACCTTGAACTGCCGATCTCTCCTGAAAGATATTTTATGCTTTTCTTCAGTATGCTGTAAAGTCGAGAAAAGAAAAGCTAAGCTACACTCACCTCGGTGTACCACATCCATCATCTTCCTCCGGCAGACTTACCTGAAAGTCCTTATAATGGAAGGGTAAAGGCCCAGCAGTGTACAGGCTTTTCCGGCCATCATACACTGGGAGCCTGTGACCCAAACTCGAATCCCTGTGAAACTTAACGAGCTGCTCCATGACCGCTCGATTCACACCACGCGATATCACCTCGGGAGTGATCGTCACCTGCGCAAGCAAAACAAGCCAATTGGATGCAAACACTAGCTCGTGACAAGAAGAAACTTACATCATAGTGGTGTAGATCCTTATCTGGTAGCTCTGCAAAGAAGTGATTCGCCTTGACAATGCACTTAACCCCCGTTTGGCTGCGTCCGGGCCTCAGCGGAAATCTCAAGGCCTTGCTAGACGCTGGAGGAGCTACGACGCTCGGCTGCGGTGGCGCTGGTTGCGCAGGAACTGGAACTTCCACACCCAATCCAGAAAATTGCTCTACCACTGCGCTCACTGCTGGAGCTTGTCGCGGCTGCTGCTGCCCATGATATCCTCCCGTTCCTCCTCCTCCACGGCCACTACTTGATTGACTATACTGACCTCCACTCCTTCCACCACTAGTTCCTCCTACTTGGTAATGCTGCGAGTATTGTGGATGCCTGGCCATGGCTAAAGCCCCTTGTGAAGCTTCGGTGGTGGAGCTGGAGCTCGCGGCGGCACGGGGCGGCGGCTGTGGAGAAGCTCCGCTCGACGAAGGTGGAGGAGATCCTTTCTCATCCTCTCTGGGCGTCTTTCTCCTCCTTGGCATGGCCGATCAGCTCCCGGAATGTGGAAGCTCTCGCGTTACCTGCGGTCAGCAAGAAATTCAGACAAAACTCCTGGCGATGTGGATAGGGGAGGGCTTTGATGGAGGGATTGAGCGGAATGCAAGTCGGGGCGAGCTAGGAATCTGAGGCGCTGGCTCGGAATGGAGACACGAAGACAGGACGAGGAGCAGAGGAGGGGAAAGATCGCTGGCGCGTCGCAAGTTAAGCAAGAACCTCTTGAGATCACCCCAAGCAAAGATGCGCTATGAATTCCACAGAAAATGTGGGAATCATCAAGCTTGAATATACCCATTTGTGATTTACTTTCCACGTTGAAGGTCCACCGAAAGCCATGTTTGCTTTAGGTTCCTTCTCTCGTTGTCTCACCTCTTGTACGAAGGCATTTGACGATCGCGTGATACGGTGCCCGGCCCAGGACGCGCACTTAGCAAAGATGCGAGCTCCACTTCGTTGGAGAAGATTCGGCGATGCTGGAGAAGCGATCAGATCAGTGCTTTATTCATTCTAGGATCCAAGCCGCATTTTTCTGTACAGCTTTTCCTGCATTTTGAATCAAGTTTGAGTGATTGATGGACTTGAAAAGCAGATGAAGATATACCAGAAAGGCACCTTAGGTAAGAGCCCAGGAATCGGACGAGTGAAAGGCTGAGCGAAGGCTAGCAGCCACCCAAGCTCTCCATGTAAAACCTGCTTGCCGCACAGAATTTTAAGCATCCTGACCATCACTTGAATAATGGGCTTTTAGAACGTATCAAAAAATGTCACACAAGATTGAATGCACAGGTAGAAGTTTTGGATCAAAATAATAAGAAGGCACACTTTGCCCACTTCACATGAGAAAAATGTGTCAGTGAACAGATAATTCTTCATACACATTCTCCAAGAGGTTGGCAGCTTCAATCAAGATGGCGCATGGAATATCACAAAGACTCAGCCATGCAACCTTTCGATATAGAAGTCTGCCCAGTTTGGGTATATGGAGAACTCGAGTGTAGCGTGCCAAGAACGGCGATGCCTCCACCTTCTGTACAAAAGCATTGGAGAGGAGCACGTACGGCGAGGATCGCGTGGGGGATACGCTCCCCAGATCCATGGCTGCCCGTGCGGCCTGGTCGGCGTCACGATGTAAACCGCAAGCACTGAGTAAAGATGCGAGCTCCACTTCGTCCGGGACGAACGGCATGCTCATCGCCAGATCGATCGCGTCGCCCAGCCGGCCGATCCGGCCGTGAGGGACAGGCGATCCGGCTGCGTGGTCGCAGACTGGGTCATGGAGTGGAAGAGATCCGCGGCCTCGTCCGCGAGGCATCGATTGGAGTAGCCAGCGAGCATCGCATTGCAAGAGACTCTGTTCTTCTCGGGCATGGCATCAAACAGGAGCTTGGCCTCCTCCAGATTCTCGCGCTGGACGTAGCCACTGATGGTCGTGTTCCACGACACGATGTCGCGCTTGGGAGCCCGATCGAATCCTCTGCGCGCGTTGTTCAAGCCTAGATCGTGATCGCCGCAGTAGGCAGCGATGATCGTGTTCCAGGCCGTGATGTCCAGCCGGACCATCCGATCGAACGCGCTCTTGGCCTCCGCGATCTGGCCTCCCTGCGCGAATGCCGCGATGGGGAAAACGTGGGCGAGGAGAGATTTCTCGGGCATCTCCTGGAACACGCTCTTGACGCTCTCAGTATGCCCATTCTGGGCATACGCCTGGAGAACCAAGTTCCAAGACGCTGGATCCCATCCAGGCATGACATCGAAGAGCTCTTTAGCATCATCCACGCTGCCTGTCTCAACGAATCCCTGGATCATCGACATCCACGAGATGATGTTCTTCGTTGCGGGCATTCGATCAAACAGTGACTTTGCCTCGGAGATCCGCGATCGCAGACCCAACCCAGCGATGAGCGTGTTCCAAGCGACGCTCTCCCACGCCGGCAGCCGTTCCCGGAGGAGGAGGAGGAGCGGCTGCTGGGGGCGCACAGATTCCACGGCAACAAGTGGGCGACGATCGCGCGGCTCTTCCCGGGAAGAACCGACAATGCAGTCAAGAACCACTGGCACGTCGTCATGGCCAGGAAGTACCGCGAGCGGACGCGGACATACGGTCGATCGCCCAACGCCGCCTCCACCGGGAAGAACACCGTGACCACCGCCGTGAAATCCGATCATCCCGCGCCACCATCGCAGCAGCTCGATCACCACAATTTGCTGCTAAACAGGGGATCCACGCCGGTGCTGCTGCCGTCCAAGCGGAGCCTGGTGGACGCGGAGGATCGCCCAACAAGCAGCTCGGCAACAGCGGCGGCGGCGGCGGCGGCGTGGATGGATAGTTTCCATCATCGTGCGAGCAATTTGATGGGATTCAATCCGGGGAGGGTAGAATGCCATCATGGTCTGATATATATCGTGTGATGCCGTCAGGAACTTTGCTGGCAGGAGGATCAGCTCCGAGCTTCGCGGAGGGGTATTATGGCCGCCACCACCACCATGAGCAAAATCATCGAAACCAGCAAAATGGTGGCGGGCAAAGCAACTTACGCGACGCCTTGAGCGGCACCACGAGCAGTACCACGGATTTCACGTCCACAGACAATGCTACCGTGAAGAACAGCAGCAATGCGATTAGAAGCCGCAGCCGCCCAGCGGCAATCTCGCCAGTGACCTCCAGCTCGAGCTGTGGAAGAAGACGCAGCAGCAATTCCAGCACCAGGCTCATCTCTACCGTCTCGATCAACACCAGTAGCAACTCAGCGCGTCCAACAGTGCGATTTCGTGCATCAGCGTGGAGCAGTCTTCCCAGGACGTCGGCGACGAAGATCGCAACAAGCCCGCCCAGGATTTCATAGGTTTCCTGGGTGTCGGCGCCTGAAGAGTTTAGGGCTTAAAGAAGAACCGATGAAGTCGATCATCAAGACGCAGAAAAGAGAAAACAGTCGAGAGTTTCAAAGCGAAACTTTTGTCGCTTGCTTGTTTACACTTCTATCGGGGTTTCTTTTTCTTATAGACAGGGAAAAAACGATAAGATCAAGTTCCACTTATCCGAATCTTATTATAAGTTCATAGTCAAACTGATCAATCCAAAAGTTACAACTTATCCATACAAGTCGGGCGGGTTCATACTGATCGATCCAAAAGTCCTACGCTATCCATATCTCTCTTCGCAATCCCTGGATGGACAGAAGCTTGGACTGGATTTCACATCACTTTGTTCCTCTCGCTCGACAAGCAAGCAGAGCGTATGCAGGCCTAGGTAGCTTGCAGCAATCCATTCAAGTTCCTGCGAGATTTCCACTCACGTTTGCTTGCTTTGCTTTGCTTTGCTTTGCTCGCTCGCTTGTGCTCGCTTGGTCACTCGCGCTTACCTGTGTGTAACATTAGCAGTAAAGAGAAAGTGTGCGAGTGCTTAACAACGACCCGGCAGGCCACGGTGTGGCATGATGATGAAAGCGTTCTACGCTGCGTTTCTGCCAGGCATGTCATAGTGACATGGCCACAAATAACTCCAAC
>NW_003314300.1:543988-548287 GCF_000143415.4 Selaginella moellendorffii | reverse complement strand
GAGAGAGAGAGAGAGAGAGAGAGAGAAAGAGAGAGAGAAAAAAACCAAACTCATGAGGATAAAATGGTATAGTGTGCAATTTGTAAAAAGGTGGATGTTACTGTGGTGAATTTCACTCACAATAGAGTGTCCATGTGATAGTTTTCTATTAGTTTGGCATTAAATGTCATTTGGATGCCTCATGGATGCCCCATGGATGCTGGCCCAATGGGTTGATGATATCCCTATAATATGAACATTGTGCTATATATAGATGCCACATATCATCAAATTTGACCCCATGACATAGGGATTCATTAGGTTGCACCCTACTTTAGTGCTCTATTATTTGGCATGTTTCTTAGCAGCAGTTGTGGAAGGTAATTTGGTTTGCTAGTGATTGGTTTCAAATGTTTTTGTGGGCAGTGTTGAAAGTGGTTTTGATTTACTACTAAATTGCTCTCTATGGACTTTGAAATTCCTATCATGAGTATAATTCCCTCCCTAATTTACTTCAAATTTGTGTTGTTGAAATTTTTTCTTCCAGGTTTACTGGAAGATATGGAGGAAGAGGAGATAGATGGCCTTCCATCCAATTTTAGTGATTTGGATTGTGGTTCAAGTGTGGATAATGACAACAATGCTCTCCTAGAAGTTTGTTTAGTTTCCAGCTTTTTAAATTCATGATTTGCACATTTCTAGGCCTTCCATAATTTTTTGCAATCCAGGGGATTTGGTAGTCCGACTACATTTGGCACCTAGATGCATCTGAAGATCCTCAAGATTAAGACTACTACTTACCTCGCATGCTATCCTAGAATTTTAAAGCCAACACTATACAAATATATGTAGCTTGTCAATCCAAATTGGAGAGGTATATACTATAGAGTATAACCTGAAGAGGTACTTCATCACGTTTAGACTAACAATGCCATGAATTGAGGTGGCACAAATTGGGGGATTATCAATTCCCGATCTAACTATTGAACTAGAGGATATTAGTTTAGCCAACACCAAATTCATGAGGCCTTAGCCATTCATGATCCAACTAAGTTGGAATAGAGGCATATGACAAGGATTTGACAACAAATTTACAGAAACGAGGAGGATTATACACTTTGTCATATAAATTGTGAGTATTCTTTCATTTCTACTTTTTTGTGAGCACATGTAATAACATGTTTATTGTAGCATATTGCAAGCTTGTAAGCTATGGTTTTTATGTATATGCCATTATTTGTGGGGCAACTCATTATATTGTAGCTTGTGAGTTGATTACCTCCAAAGAATCCCATGCAATATTCAACACATATGCATAGGCTATTCGTCAATTTAGAAAGCCCAAGCACATCCGGAGTGACAATGCTCTAGAGCACAATGAGGTTAAGAGGGATATGGTCCGCTGTTGGGGTCCTACAGCTAGGAGCTTTATACGTGGGACATCAACATATAACTAGGTACTCACAACGTTAAAGTTTTTCCAAATAAGGATTAAATCGAATTTATTTTGCAGTGTATAAAGCATTTGTGGAAAGAGCTCTTTGAGTGTGTGGTGTGGTTTTATAAGCACCTTTTTGAGTCCATGGAAGACATAAATTTTTTTGATGTATTTAATTTATGGCACAACCAAAGTCTCTTTGCTCCATACCTTAAGAAGGATATTTTGCACTGGGTTGCAATCTGGAACCTCCATGAAGTCTATTTGTATCCATGTGGTGATTACTTCAGACCATCTCATGTTCCTGCAAACTTATTTTAACCAATGGAATGAGAGCTTGGGTAAGAATTTTGGTAATGTTATAGAATTCTTCATAAATTGTGTTTTTGTAGGATTATGCCAGCTATTGGTGAAAAAATATTGAAGACATACCTAGACCATTTCTCTTCAATGTCGAAGGTGCAACTCTGTCAGAGGTAATATTTAGAGTAAAAATAGAACAATTTCTTTTAATCTATTTCGTTGTGCTTGGCTACCTTACAGGCTCTTGGCATTGTTCAAAACCAAGCATTTTTTATGCATTGGGAGGGACTCAACTTGGATAAGTAATATTTACTTTGGATCTAACAATGGAGTGTGTAATGGCTAATGTTGTGGATGTAGATATACCACTTTACATCGAGAGTGCCTTGCCTACAGCAATATTAATGAAGTGACAAGCTTTGAAAAAATTGTACTTAGCCATACTCGGAGAAAATTGAGTGTTCTTTAGTGTAAATTTTAAATTTAAATTCAACTCCTGATTTTCTCAATTTTAGGGTTCCCATGTTCGGGATTAGGGTTTACACCAAGTCCCATTCATATTGCCTTGGATAAGGGACAATTTCATTTTATGACAATGTTCCATATGATTTTGTTGATGGTTCATTCATTCTTCCAATTGATTCGTGTGATTTAACGGGAGGCAAGGCTTCTAGTGCACACTCCCCCAATTGCAGAACCACCACCCAAACAAGAGCATTACAGCTGTGATGGTGGGTAGCTTTTCCTCAATTAGGTTTGCATAACCAATCCTTTGTGGTTTCTAGGCTCAAAGCAAAAATGCTGCACGCCTCAATAGTAGTAGATACTATATGGGAAATGCCTTGCAAGCACACACCCAAGCACTCAATGTTCCACAGTCAATACAGCCAATAATCTTGCAAGACACACGCTAGCCACTTGATTTTCCAAGCTCTACAGTAGAGACATCAACTCCAATAGCATCCCACCTACAGCTCCCAACTGCATTTGAGCAAGCAGAGTGTTGCCTAACATTGCATACACTACAACATATGCAAAACCTCTAGCATGTTTCGTTCTCCTCACCTTCCCTAGAAAGCAGCAACTCGAGCATCCGAAATGAGCAAATTCGGACACCTTATGCCCATAGTGTTGTCCAATCTAGAATGTTGCCACTAACACCAATTATAGGACGTGCTCACACAAGCCCATATAATGCCACTACTACCAGCCCCATAACTCCACCATCTACTACAACTCTTGCACCTCCATCTACCGATACAAGTGCCAATTCCTAGCCATCTACCTCCCAAAGTAACAAGTGGTCTAGCTTGGTAAGGTTTTTCATTTATACTTGTCTTTTTTCCATGTGTTTTTCTGCATAGGGTGAGTTGACAATACCGCCACACCAATGAGCTCATAGTTCTCTATTAGCATTCCACAACTACTCCCAAGGATGGAGCTTTGACATCCAGATATATTCAAAATTGACCCTCAAGGTAGCGGGCTGCCATGTGAGCCACAAGTATAACATGACCCCATACACTTTTCATTTTTCTTCTTTGGATTTGTTTGACTCATTTTCATTTCACTATGGTAGACTCTCTCACCACTTGTGGCTGCAATGCACACATATGCCAATAACAATTGGCAATCCTCATCTTGTTATTGTGGACGTTATGGCAGTCAATCCAAAGTCATTGGTGGGATGTTATCTATGACACCCTTAGTCCCTAGACTGTTCACCACAATCCTTGTCACCAAGTGGATTGCAATTCCGAAGACTTGGCATGAACACTTGTATGGGTGGAAAAGAGAGCCATTAGTGAAGGTGATGGAACTTGATGAGTTGGCAATGGA
The DNA here is from genome assembly GCF_000143415.4 of Selaginella moellendorffii. Lineage (NCBI taxonomy): Eukaryota > Viridiplantae > Streptophyta > Lycopodiopsida > Selaginellales > Selaginellaceae > Selaginella > Selaginella moellendorffii. Next base: position 544,728 of record NW_003314300.1, on the reverse strand, counting down.
CTTCCCTGAGTGTCTTATATGGGGTGGGTTATACTCTAGTATTTCTTTTCAGCCCAGCACAACTTAACATGCAATTCTACTATCACTCCAAGCCTCAAGAATCCAACTTTCATCCAGGACTAACCCAGGAGCATTTGTTCAGTGTGCAAGGCAATCCAATGGTGGTGAGCCCATGCCAAGTCTGCAAAATTTGGCCTTAGCTCTATCCAGCCTTGTTACTGGCCTCTGTAAGCAACCAAAGAGAACGACTCGAGAAACGGTCCATGGGGTTCAAATATAGAGGGAAAGGGCCCATGAATAAGAATGCACCCCCTTTTCCAAACGGTTAAGGGTCTTGGGATATTTGGGGTTAAGCATCATTGGGTGTGAATAGTACTGGGTTGGGTGACCTCCCAGGAAGTCCAAACTCAAGAGCTTACAACCTCCTCAAATATCATAAGGAGCCATAACAAACAAGGCCAATGGCAATTGGGCAACTCCCTACAAAAGACAATATAGACATCACTAAAGTTGAAGAACAAGATGATGGTGGGGATGAATTATGCTAAAGATATTTGGAGACATCTTTGTCACCAAAGATAGTGGCTCCAAGCCATGTAGTTGGTAAGAAGCATTAACATAAATGAGTATTTCCTTCATTTTCTAATTTCTAAGTGTAAATAGGCTAATGGTAGTGTATGATAGTGATGATGGAGGCATTAAAGACCCATGGTGTGCCTCCACCCCCCTTCTAGAGGGAA
>NW_003314300.1:502943-543888 GCF_000143415.4 Selaginella moellendorffii | reverse complement strand
AGATTGAAAGAGAGTCGTCAGGGACGAAGGATCAAACACGTAAATCATTTTCTCTTCTTGGAGAGATGATTTGCAATGAGGTGTTAACTCATTGCTCGTGTTCACATCATGCAATCAAGAGTCCCTACCTTGATGCATCTTGGAGATGATGGTCTTACAAATGGTGAGTTGTGGGATGGATAGCGGTGAAGTGATAAACCATTTTGTCTAGGCTTACTATTAGAAGACTTGGGTTGCAATGCTCAATTCTTTTCCGGGGAACCTTGCTATTGCTCCTTGAGTAGCTTGGTGTTGGATTAGTGTTGAGTTTGGTCTGAAAAAGAGTGGCATGAGCTTGTCTGTATTGTGAACAAAAGTTAGTGGTGTTCAGTGTTATAAGTCTCTATCGGTAGAGTGTGACATTTATGTTGCATTTTGTCGAATCGAGTTGGCACTTGATAGTCACATAAACCTTTGTAGTAATGACATTGGCATTGCTCGTGGTGTTACTCAATTGATGATTAAATCATTGTGATAGTTATATCATATCCATGTGATAATGAGCAATATGTTTACGAAGTTGCTTAGTTACAATGATCAACCCCAAAGTAGTTGATAGTGAAGCTAGTCTACTTGCACGAAGTAGCATTGTAGTAGCTTTGACTGGATTCTCGATAGTGGTCCATTATACTAAGCTTAAGTTGGTTCCTTATTTCCTTGAGGGTTTGCCCATAAGGTGTTGAAAAGGGTTGTAGCATTCATTTGCTATAGCTCATAAGTTGATCCGTTAACACTTGGAGTAAATTGTTGGATAGAGAAGGTGTGAGGTTGAGGCATTAACATTACTAACACTTGTGTTAGTGGAAGTGGCATTGTTATTTTAAGTGATGAGGAAGTTTCCTTAGAGCTTGGTTTTCCATGTCATTTTTCTTGTTGGTGTTTTAGCTTCACATTGGATCTTGAAGGTGGTTGAAGAAAAGTGTTAGTGCAATGTGGATATCCAAAGATGTGGTCTTCGTGATTAAACCTTGAATGTTCATTTTGCATTTGCGGATGTCAGTGTTAGATGTCGAAAGTATAGGCAAATAAAGATGTTCGAGGCTTAAGCATACTATGGGTCATGAGAATTTGTGTTGAGGTGAATCTATGTGAAGTTGTTAGTAGGAAGAAGTTGGTTGAGTCTTGAAAGTTTGTATTCCTAGACTGAGAGTCATTCTTTCTCTAGGATGGAAATTTTCTACAAATTTTCTTAAACTTATCCAATGGTTGATCTGTTGATCACTTTGCTCGAAAACCATTCCGTTTTCGTAAGCCAGTACAAACTAGTGAAAGGGTTGGAGTTGACTTCGGTTGGTTTAAACCTTAGTAAGTAGTTTGTTTGATGTAGCCTGAAAGGGATGCTGACTTTTGGGGCTAAGGCAATTGAGTTGGATAAAGTCTAGAGTTGGTGTAGAAAAGTGGCCGTTGCACTTTTCTAAAAAGGTGACCCTTGTGCCTTTCTTTTGTAGCGTTATGCTTGGTGGCAGGTTGCACTTTGCATTTCGTTAGACTTTATGAGAGTAGTGAGCTCTCATTAATCTTGACTTCGTCTTGGTGGCCCTATGCCTTGGCTAAGGATGGTGATGTTCAACTTAGTTGTTTGTAGTTGAGATGTTGGTACCCATACTATAGCTTTTTTTAAGTGGAGGTTGTGTACCGATATGAGTCCATCTCGTAGTCTTCACTTTAGTTTCGACTAAATGTTGATTACGCATAGCTAGCCTCTTCAAGGCATGCTCAGAGCCGTTGGCTAAATGTATTAGTGAGCTTATTGCGGTTGAGTTAGATTTGAGTGGTCATTTAGTTTGTGTTTATCAATGAACCTTTATTTCGTATCTGGGGTATTATGTTCATGTTGAATAAGTATACGACTTGATGACAAGAGTTAGTGTTTGGGTCTTGTGAAGGCAAGTTGAAAAGTGATTGTTGGTTGCCTTGCAACTAATGGTTGCTTATAGACTTCGTCGAGGACCTCTGATACTTGCTTCACTCGATGATGATTTAGCGGTGATGGGTTTGCTTTACCAGATGGTGTTGCGGAGAATCGTATCATTAGACTTACATGGGTTTTCCATGTTGGCATGTCGACTCTACCTCTATTGATATCATTTGGTTGCATTTAGTTCATAGTGTTGGATTTCATTGAGTCTTGGATGTGGTGATTCACATATTGAGGAAGTGTTATCTGTAACTGAGTTTTGCTAAAGGATTGGTCTCCGATACTAACTAAAGTATTTTCGATCTTCGTTAGCTTGGTTGCTAGAGAGCTTTGAGTGGTGATACACTCGTGCTTTCTTCTAGCTTTGTTCTAGTGTTGATGGCATTAAAGTGATGCCTTGTCGTTGACATTGTTGATGATGAGATTCGAGTGAGATGAGATGTCTTTCTATAAGATTGATATTGAGTTTCATTGGTCTCAATGAAGATAGTGTCGATGATTTGGTTGTAACTTTGTGTTATTAACATTCATGCATTTGCTAGTTAGCAATTGTGTTGACGTTCAAATGAACTAAGTGGCAAGTTTGAGTTAGTTGTGTTCTAGACGAGATTATTTAGTAAGGGTTAAGCTTTGGCTTTTCCTTGAAAAGTGATTCAATCGTGGACTATGCTAATTCTACAAGCGGAAGAGTTAGTGATTGATATTGGAATGTTTGAATCCTTATTGGATTTGAGTTGGAATATATCGATTATTGATGATTCTTCTTGTGCTTGTTATGAAGTGAGTTACGTCTTGCTATAGATGGATTCATGGAGGATCGTTTGGTGATTACTTGTTGAGCATAGCTTCGTTATGCTTAGCTTTTGGATTGATGCAGATATGCTCTTCATTAGCTTTGGCATTATGAAGTTTAGCTTATAGATGTGTTGAGAAAGATATTGTGGGTTGCATCATAATTTCTTCTTTAGCATTGAAGTTAGTTCATGCGAGACTTGTGATCATTGTTAGGCAAGACTCAGCTATAGGCTTCTTAGAGCTTTTGGTTCTTTGAGTTTTATGCTCATTGTTCCATTTATTAGAAGGTGTTGGGGAAGGCATTTTAGCTTGTTAGCTTCGATGTTGAAGTTAGTATTTGCATCTAGCAATCATTGGTGATGATTGACTATCATCTAGGAAAGTTGATTGTCCTTATCAAAAGATTTTTCTTGATTATTGTTGGTATAGAATAATTTGCCGTTCTTCGCGATGGTAAATTGTTTCTTTGACGATGATTTGGCATATCTTTTTGATAGGATAATTCATGATCTTTCATGATGGTTAATTATTCTCTTTGATAGCTTTTGGCTTTTCGCAATACCACATGTTTTTTGTGGTTTGCTCTAGATTGGTCTCTTGGGTTTGAGACATCAGTAGGATGTTGCTGACACTTGCTTAGGCAGCTTGAGTTCCTTGGTATTATTGGCTGGGATCTATTCAGATTGGCTTTTGTAATAGTTGGCAGGAATGAGTGTTTGTTGGTCTTACCACATTCATTCTTTTCTGTTGATTGTTGCTCGAGTTAGTTTTGATAGATTTGGATGTTATTTCCTTTGGGTGATACATTCGCGAGCATTTTGTTTGTTAGTCAATAATACTTTGTGTTGTTTGAGTTATCTTTCGTAAGTTGTTTGGCATTCTATCTACAATCTTTAATAGTTAAACTTTATCATTGAGTTTACTTGATGATATCCTTGCTATTGAATTTTGTTGGAAGGTGAATCCTGTGTTTGATGATCTTGGTGGTTCCTATCTACTATAATACTGATTTATTGGATGATAACTTACTTGGAATACTATTGTGTTCTAATATAAGATTTATTCACTGATAATTAAGTCTCTAAGATATCATTGTCTCTAACTTTGATATTATCCATCTATTGATCTTTGCGTTTGGGCCAGTAATGGGCAGACTGGCTTTGGCACTTCGTGTGCATGGTGAAATCTCTAGTCATGGGGTAGCTACTGTCGACTGGTCACATAACCCGCCTCTCTGTCGATGTTCCTTATTCCGTTAAAAGGGTAAACAACTCTAACTGCCTGTTTACAGTAGTCTATCTAAACCTTACCGACAGGTTTGGTTTCTTTGCTCATGAGGGTTGGGGCCTTTGGCTTCTCTCTCTATGTCCCTGCGGGCAGGGGCATATCACACTTTTGTAAGCTGGGTGACTCCTAGAGCAGCAAGGGTGCCTAACTTTATTGGTCATTTCCTTGTCGGCGACGGCTGGAAGGTGTCTGAGCTGGTAACGCATCCGCATTAGACAAAGAGGTTGCTTTCTAACTCATTTAAGTTGGTGCATTTCTCACATAGTGTGAATATCGTGAACTTTCTCTGGAGTTGTTTCCTTGGCGGTATTCTAGACTCGAGTATGTATCGACGAGGATGTTGATCTTCCCTAGGGGGGGAGAGTGTCGCGAATGTGACTTCGGGTATCGAAAGTTACCTGTCAACTAGTCCTTACGGACACTCTTACTTTACTGCCACAATGGCAAGAGGTCGGTATTGCTGGACCCGTTATCAGTCTCCGCCTAAGCTAGTTGAGAAACTGGTCTTTGCATGTGCACTTGACCAGATGGGCATAAGGACGGAATTCCTACGTGCTATTTGTCAAGCATACTTGACCTAGTTAGAGAAACTCATTCGTTGACTTGCACTTGCTAGTGTTGGGAACCCTCGTGATATTGAGATTGGTCCCTCAATATCGCTAGATGATAGCTTACCATGTCTGCCAAACACCCTCGCTATCATGCCCTTTGTGTTGGTCTCATTAAAGTCCTAAATGCTATTTATGGAAAGTGTCCAGATTTGCTTATTTGACATATCTATGGAATGTAGAGATCGGCCTAAACACAATGGTGTTCGTCCCGTGTCCAAATTCGCAATTTAGGGACATTCCATATTTAGTAAGTTTCGAGCTTGTCCCAGAGACTAATTCCTGATACTAAGGGAGGCTTGGGGTGAAAGCCCAAAGTGTGTGTTCCTTAAGGGGGGGGGGGGGGGGGGGGGGGCCCTTTGGGGCTTCCCAAATTTAAAAAAGGAAAAGGGGGAAGGGGGAAGTTTGGAATGGCTGACCAACCTGAGGTTTAGTCTAGCTCCCGCTTGCGTGCCTGTCCTTGTTCTGCGTCCAGCTTGGGTCTAAACCCAAGTTCCATTCCATGTTAGTTGGTGGAGTATGCATATCCTCACGTTAGGCCACCGGTATGCCGAAATAGCGCTAGACTCCGTTTGGCTCCATTTTGCGTGCTGGTCCTAGCATTGGGATGCTGGTTGCTCTAGGACTGTTCCAAGTCGCTCCGGGCTCCTGTCCCTTCGCTCCTTGGGCTGTATGCTCAAGAGTTGCTCCGTGGTTCGGTTCCACCACTCTTTGGCTTCACGCTTGGGAGTTTGGCACCGTTCCTTCGTTCAGTGGCCCAAGGCCCTAAACCTCGGGTTCCTATGGACACGTGGCATGGACACGTGGCATGTGACATGTGGCATCTGTCACGTGGCACATAGAGGGTTTAGGTTCCGCTTTGTGGTGTTATCCTATGATAAATCACCATAGGATAAAGGGTCAAAACCATGTGCGCTACAAGTTCTCTCAAAGGTGCAGTGGTTGAAACACAAGTTTTTTGGTTGCTTTGGCATGGAGAGCACAGGTGACGATGAGATGCTAGACACTGTTGTTAGACACCCTAAGTTCTATTAGGCTGGCGGTGAAATACTTTTTTAGCGTGTGCTTTTCAGCAAAGTCATGCCCCATTGGTAGGATTGGGAGAGTGTTCTCCTTAAGCTTGGCATTTTAGAGGCACAATATGAGAGTGTATTTTGTGACAACACAATCCAGCAACTCCTTGCTAAAGGAGGCATCAATATGCCTCTTTCAATTGTTGACTCCACAATAGCATGGCTCATTGAGAAGAGGTATATGTATCTATTTTTTAGCATCTAGTACCATCTTATTATTTTGTGCAGGGACCTACGTAGAAATTAGGCGGCTGCACAATAATTGAGAGAACTATTTCACACTGCTAAAATACTATATTGTAAGTTCTCCCGTTTCTACATCAAGAAGGGCATGCTTTAGTTATATAGACTTGCTTGCATATGTTTGAGGCTGTCTCGCATTCTAGTAAACAATGGATTGCTTATGAATTGGATTTCCTTCACTTGTCCTTCTAGATTGCACTAAATAATGAATTAAGTTGTTTTTAATTCACTTTCAATACTAATCTCCGCACACCAAATTACAAAGTGGTTTATATGTGAGCTTTGGTGTGGGAGGAAGCCACAATAGATGCGGATGGGCCACATGCAAAAGCCATTAGGGAGGCTGTTTGCCAAATTCTAGGATTGATAAGTCTAATTTTCACTTGGCTCATTAGAGTAATTTTGTGTTATAGACATGTGGACTATTTGTGCTTAGGGAAAGAGCCACAAATTGGCATCCCAGTTGGCCAATACATTTTAGGATATTGCAACAAAAAGAGCGGGACATGGTAAGTTAAGTTTAAAGCATAAGTTTTATATGTTCCTCATTTCTATATGCACAGGCTATCTTTGTGGGTTGGTTATTATTCCAAGTGTTCAAATATAATGCACAGGTATCTCATGGGTGTATAATTGCAACATTGGCAATTGCAACTAGATAAGAATGACTGACGACTTACCCGAGGAGGACTATATGAGATGGACCTCAAGGCATACATGCCACATATTTGGAATGCACTTAATCAATTGTGAGGTGCATTAGGCTTAAAGGAGGAGGGCGATCGACGCAAGTCTATGGATTCCATCCTAAAGAACTTAGCAATTATTGACTACAATGCTTGAGTCTAGACTTACTAAACTTGATGACGGTTATAAATAGGCTGTGGAGGCATGCATGGCTATGGTGGTCTAGCGTTACCTATTCATCAAGCCAAATGTAATGGGAAACTTACTCCAAGATGGCTTCCAACACTCAATGTGTATGGAAGCTCATTAGAAGCCTTACAAGAGTTTAGCATTGCTAAGTGAGCTTTCACTCATTGGAACAGATGCTTTGTTATAAGTCTTCCGAATAAGGACAATCATTCCTCTAGTGGAGTTTATCAATTGCCTAGTCTTTAATTAGGACTTTGGAGAGAACTTCCACAACTGGATTATGGATATCATCCGAGGTAATTATTTACTTTCACAAACATCTAAAACTCTTGTATGTTTGAGCATTTTATAAATATGAGCCCGAAAGAGTTATCCAAGTTCCATCACTTCATGGTTGATTCTCCAGAGTTCCAACCGGGAAAGCCTATTTGGATCCAAGTTGAGAGATAAGGTACATCATCTACTTGATTTCTTAAGTTCTCCATATACACATAAAAAGTTTTCTTCCCTTTACATACCCGTCAATGGAGCGGACCAAACACAAGATCCACCAGGCACTTTAGAATCCAGAGAGCTTATATGGATTGGGCTAATGTTGTGGAAGTACCATAATCTAAACACTTCCACAAAAAAAATAGATAATTGTCTTGAAATATATAATTCCTTCACACTTTGAAAAAGACTCTTTTCAATTCAACTTAATTCATTAGCAAAGCTAAAAGTAAGAATATTCAAAATATTATAGGCTGCCTTGTCGGAGGGATTGCTGAGCCTTGAGAGGAGGAAGCATCATATAAAATCCTCGGTTTTGTGCCTTGTTGGATCCATTGTTGTGCCTCAAAGAAGTCATAGAATCCTCTCTAGTTTGTTATGTTAAGAGGAAATTTAGAAACCTCAAACATTACAATAGGGTTAGAGCATATAGGAAACTATCACAAATTTATTATTACCAAAGTGAGCATGAGCTTTCAATTCCTGAAAACTCTAGTTTTTTGGCCATAGCACACAGTATATATTGAATAGTTTTGCCTCATGCTTCCTTTTTACAAATTTCAAAATTTGAAACAATTATGATTGGAAAATGTTAAAAGTGTCCATTGTTATTGCTCTTCTCACCTGAATGTTACTGCATGCAATTGCAACTTCCATATTCTTAAATCTTCTTCAGCATGCTACTGTTAAGAGAACTCCAGGTCCAAGCATCAATGGGTAAAACTAACCTATCTCACGACAGTTTAAACCCAGCCCACGTTCCCTATTGGTGGGTGAACAATTCAACTTAGTACGAGAGGAATCGTTGATTCGCACAATTGGTAATTGCGCTTTTTTGGCACACCTCTTTTAACATAGTGTTCATAGCAAGTGTAAGTGAACTTCATGTAGCTCCATTGCAAAGCCATGGATATATACTGTTTGGAGTCACATCTCTAATGCATCTGATTGAGTTTATCCTTCATTGCCATTGATTTCCAATGTAACTCTTTCAATGCTTTAGTTTTGTACCATGATGGTTTGAAGATTTGCATATGACTCAAAAGTAGGTTAATTCCATGAATTGGTGGGGCTCATACTTAGATTGTGTACTACGCAAGGGTGCATAGTAATGATAATTCAGTTCTTTTGCCATAAGCGCCAAGAGCAAGAAGTGAGAACATAGTGCTCTAGATAAAGTAATATGGTATGCAATTTGGTCAATTGTCCATTTGATTAACAACTTGCCAGAATGCATGGGATGAATGGGTCTATGGCCCATGAATGGCTCCATTCCGCACATAGCATGGGTCATTGCTATGGGCATGATGCCCCATCCGGGGCATAAGGATTAAATATTCGTAAAATATTCTATGCCTGTGTTTTTTCACTCATAATACACATAGAACAATAGCTGGCATACATGTGGTGTGAGTGAAATCCACCGTTGTAATATCCACCCTTTTACGAATTGCACGCCATAGAGATGGAAACGAAGCAAAGGAAAGCAGTACCGTTTTGCCAGGAGAGTGAAGACAATCCTCTGTTGTTCGACTACTGCTGCTGCTGCTGCTGCACCAGACTGCGTTTTGTTGTTAGCAATTTGCAGTGCCCTGGCTCGGCATTTATGGTGTTGGATTTCAAGGATCCTCCTTTGTTTGTTGCTACTTCATGGTGGTTTCATCATTGAGCCTGCGCGCTCGAGGACTGCCGCTGGAAGCAGTAGTGGAAGTGTAGAATCCGAAATGGAGTAAACCACCAGGAGCAAAAACAAGGCGCGACTTTGACAACGAGGCCCCCCTAGTGAGACACTAAGTATGCGAAAGCAACAGGAGTCAGATAGATTAAAAACGCGAGATAAAAGCAAAAGAGAGCAGTAGCATACTGACTAGCAGTAGAACATGACCTTCTTAACCTTGTCCTTCAACGCGGGCAGCGGCCGGATGGAGCCATCCTGGCGATTACCAGCTCGGGGAGCAGTGTTCCGGTGGACGGAGCCAGCCTCGGACGCGTCCGGCTCCATGTAGAATCTCGCGCGGAACGCAGCCAGGTGAGCGTAGTATGCAGGTGGTACTGAAAGAAAAGGACGATTGCTTTGTGCTTTAGTTGTCAAAGCCTATGGGAAAGAGCTATGGTCTTTACCTATCGAGACTGAGCGTGTGCAGCGAGCGTAAGTGTAGCACAGGCTGTTGGTGAGGGACTGCAAGCCATCGGCAGTGAACTTGTTCTCGTCCCAAAGTACGTGATAGTGAGCTGGTCTGCTTGTTCCCTGTAACATAGTCTCGTCGTATGAGCAAAGCTACAAAGGCCAGGGTGCCATCATGTTACCTGAATGCCGGCATGGCTGCAAAGGTAGAAGTCAAACTCCGTTGGATGGCAAATCTTCGAATCCACCACAGTGCCTGTGAAGGAAAACGGTCTCTCATTAGTTATCTAAATTCGCCACTTATAAACGGCAACAGCACCTGGCAGGATATTTCCACTCTTATCAGTAGTTCTTGTATCGTCGTGATCGTTAGCAAATAGTCGGGTGTGGTGCCGTTTCTGGACCACAACGAACGTCACGAGAGGCTGATAGTTCGGCTCGAGTGACGCGCAAGCCTGTCCAAAACGAAGAGCTGAATCAGTCAATGTGCCAAGTCTTTCCATACTATACCTTTCTAATTGCATCCAGCTCGTGAAGGAGAACTTGGTAGAACTGTCCTTCGCTCACACCATCTCTGTAGAAGATGATTCTTCCAGGTTTGTATCCAGAGGCACTTCGGAAAGAAATTAAAAGCTCTCTAAAGTTTGCGTATGTTAGCACAATAAGTAAAACAAAAAACTCACCGCTACTAACCTTATCATACCGCCATTCATGGTTCCCTTCTGAGGATCAACCCATGTTTTATACAAATCTTGGATCAACTCTTGTCTGTGAGCTTGAGCGCAGACTAGACCTGCGTATTTCGTTACTTCTGGCCAATCCTGAGAAGCGACAACCTGTAACAGGCAGCTTATTGAGAGACACACGAAAAGAAAAATCGTACACTTACCGCTGCAATCGAGGGACTCGAATCTTCTCCAGGATGAGGATGCGTAACATCCGCTCCAAATATAATTGTTGGTGTATCACTTACTAAAGGAAGCCTCCGTGATAGTGCATCCACCAAGACAGTGTTTCTGCCTCCGACCTTACAACAAACTTGTTGAGCTTATTCACGAACATCGTGCATGAAGCGCCCTACCTTGACATTGATTTTCAACGCAACATTAGCAAGATACTGCTTTCCTCTCTTAAAGACATGCTTTGTCAAGCAGCATTGAGAAACCAATCCCAGGTCTGTTTCGCAGATTCGTTTCAAGTCGCCTGGAATAAAACTTATCAGCAAATCTGTAAAAAACCAAGTCTCTTACCATAAAGTGAGCCATTGTTGTCGGGTAATATGGCAATTAGTAACTCTAATTCCTTTCCTTTGACCTTGCTTTGAACTTCACGATATACCGACTTCAGAGCACGTTCTACCTGGTCTGGGCGTGCAGCATGAACTGGAATGATAGGTTCAGCAGCAAACGCCTGCATGTCATATACGATTAGTACTGAAGATCATTCTTTAAGCCGTACCATTCCGGAAATAAGACACATCTGAGCAAGGTCGTTACAAAATCCCCGAGCTATATTATCTTGAACAGTACGAGAGAAATTGACGCATGCCCAGTAGTTCACTGTCCCTCCATCGACCATTTTCTGGAGACATATGAATTAAAAAAGAACAGTTTTCTTCCAAGCACGCTTACCTTGTTCATCATATTCCAGGTCCCGTCTTGAGGCAAGCAATCCTTTTCTCTACCCGTTTCATGATATTTCAGCTGCAAACCCGCATTTTTAAAGAACATTGTATGACAACAAAAGAGAAGAAACACAAACCCATGGGGCAGGCAGTATTCTAGCTTCCACGAGAGCCAGTCTGTCACTGATACGTATCCCAAACTCCTGGGCGTATGGGTCTTGATTATATGCATTATGATAAACAGTCTAGCACAAAACATAAGAACAGTTAAATAAAAATAGAGACAAAAACGGGAAAAGATTCTTATCCTACTTGCAAAATATCGAGTTCTCTTTCCCTGGGCCGTTGGCATGTTACTTTTAGAAGGGCTGTCACTTGACGCTCGTTGAGACGTTTAGTATACCTTTGTCCTTCCACAATCTTGCAGACCTGTTAATCAGCCAAAAATGAACTTAGTCCGTTGCATGCCTACGAAAACTGCACACCTCCATTGGCAGATAATTTGGTCTTTCTTGATTTCCAACTTGCAAACAAGGTAAAGATGGGCTTCGTATAGTGTAGTGATATGTATCTCGGAAATACTCCATTACCGATTTCATTGTACCTCTATCATCAACAGGAAACCTGCAAACACAAAATAAGACACATCACAAACAATCAGAAACACTTACATTAGTTCTTGAGTAGGCTGAGAAGTTAAGCCAGAAATCCTGTATTTTCGTCGCATGGTTCCGCGATGTGTAACTTCCACTTTGACCCCTCTCAGAGCTTTTTTGATCTGGCACAGAAAATCAGATCTAGCTTAAAATCGCTCTTCGCAAACCAAGCTGGGACTTTACCTTGATGCGGTCAGCGTCCGAAAGTGGCCTGCTTATGTCCTTGTTAAGGAGTTTGCCAACAAAGTCCACCACGGGCAGCGGCTCAATGAAAGCAGTAGATGACATGTCTTCAACAATAGATCAGAACACATACCATCACATTTCATAATCCTTACCAATATTCAGAGAAAGACCCATTTGCGTGGGCCTTATACTCTGGTAGAACCCTCGCCAGCTTTCTAAGCCGTCACCGAGGGGTTGTCTACGTCCTAAGTCTGGTGAATAAAACGATCGTCCAACAGGCGAATACCTGGAAGAACTCAAAAGAAACACATAAAAACCCGATACCAAAGAAAAGAGGAGCGAACCTATGGGTAGGAAGCTCTCGCAGCACTATGTCCAGCACTTGCAAGGCCTCTTGAGGAGCATCTGCTTGCCTCCCGGCCAGAAACTGGCCAAGATGATGCAGATCAGCACGAGCAGCGAACTTGATGACCACCTTGAACTGCCGATCTCTCCTGAAAGATATTTTATGCTTTTCTTCAGTATGCTGTAAAAGAAAAGAAAAGCTAAGCTACACTCACCTCGGTGTACCACATCCATCATCTTCCTCCGGCAGACTTACCTGAAAGTCCTTATAATGGAAGGGCAAAGGCCCAGCAGTGTACAGGCTTTTCCGGCCATCATACACTGGGAGCCTGTGACCCAAACTCGAATCCCTGTGAAGCTTAACCAGCTGCTCCATGACCGCTCGATTCACACCACGCGATGTCACCTCGGGAGTGATCGTCACCTGCGCAAGCAAAACAAGCCAATTGGATGCAAACACTAGCTCGTGACAAGAAGAAACTTACATCATAGTGGTGTAGATCCTTGTCTGGTAGCTCTGCAAAGAAATGATTCACCTTGACAATGCACTTAACCCCCGTTTGGCCGCGTCCGGGCCTCAGCGGAAATCTCAAGGCCTTGCTAGACGCTGGAGGAGCTACGACGCTCGGCTGCGGTGGCGCTGGTTGCGCAGCAACTGGACCTTCCACACCCAATCCAGAAAATTGCTCTACCACGGCGCTCACTGCTGGAGCTTGTCGCGGCTGTTGCTGCTGCTGTGGCTGCTGCTGCCCATGATATCCTCCCGTTCCTCCTCCTCCACGGCCACTACGTGATTGACTATACTGACCTCCACTCCTTCCACCACTAGTTCCTCCTACTTGGTAATGCTGCGAGTATTGTGGATGCCTGGCCATGGCTAAAGCCCCTTGTGAAGCTTGCGGTGGCGGAGTGGAGCTTGAGCTGGAGCTTGCGGCGGCACGGGGCGGCGGCTGTGGAGAAGCTCCGCTCGACGAAGGTGGAGAAGATCCTTTCTCATCCTCTCTGGGCGTCTTTCTCCTCCTTGGCATGGCCGATCAGCTCCCGGAATGTGGAAGCTCTCGCGTTACCTGCGGTCAGCAAGAAATTCAGACCAAATTCCTGGCGATGTGGATAGGGGAGGGCTTTGATGGAGGGATTGAGCGGAATGCAAGTAGGCGCTGGCTCGGAATGGAGACACGAATCCCGCGCAAGACTCGCAATCAATGGCCGGGAGATTGAATTTCGCGCGGGCCAGGCAGGACGAAGAGCAGAGGAGGGGAAAGATCGCTGGCGCGTCGCGAGCGCCGCGCGATTCATACCTGGAATCACACTCTCATTGATGCCGCCGAGAGAGATTTCGCGCTCCCTGGATCAGGGTTCTTGGTAGCGCCAACAATCCGGCCTCCGCCAAAAACCTCAAAGAAATAAAGGACCACGCTCCAGTGTCGTAATCGGACGGCCCTGCTGGACTGGAAAACCACGTGTAACAACCAATCCGCCGTCCGTTCATTAATTCTCTCACCGCCGATTCCGATCCATCCGACGGTCGGCCTCAGCCTACGGAGCCCGTACGGACTGACCACTTCCATGAAAGAGCCTGTCGGAAAGTGGCTCCGGCCGGTGGCCCCGCCTTTTTAGCGGCCAGGTAACAACGATAGTAGCCAGCGTTGGGCATCATCCGGGGGGGGCGTTGTGTCCTTAACCCCCCCGGTGTAAATGCGCACGGGTGGTCCTTGCCTTGCGCCAACAGGCAAGCTGGCGCCACTGGTGTGTCCTTTTATGTGTCCTTGGCAAGGACCTGTCCTTAAAGACGTGGCAAAGCCTTTGGCATGGCATCTTTCCTTTCTCTCCTTTGGCCGCCATTTATTTTCCACTGGCTTTGGCCTTAAATGGGCCGCCTGACAGGGGCCTGATGGGGACGTCCCCATGCAACATACAACGAAAGCTCATAATTTAGGGCTTATGGGCGAGAAGCTGGCCAATTTTTTGGTTTGATCAATCCAAATCCCTCTGGCGCGCGCCTATGATTGAGCTCTCATGACCCGCTTAGTCATGTGCTGTCTCCAATATTGTATTGTAAATGGGCCAGATTAGTCTCAAAGCCAGCGCCTTTGGCGTGGAATATCTCGCGCCGGGAGGGCATCCAATGGCGCCCATAAACAAAAAACAAGTGTGCCACCACCAATGCCAGAGCTGCGAACCGAATCGTCTTCGTCCGTCAACCTTGAGGCGCGACTGAATCGCCTGCGCAATCAATTGCACGTAAGGAAAGACATTAGAAAGGAGACAAGGGCTTGTTAGCCAGGAGACTTTATCGTATATACAATGATGCCGGCTGATAATCCGGTCGGCGATAGGTTCAATGTACTTAGCTTAGCCCTCCAAAACACTCTTGCAAGTTAAGCAAGAACCCTAAAGTCTTGAGATCACCCCAAGCAAAGATGCGCTATGAATTCCAGAGGACAATGTGGGAATCATCAAGCTTGGATATGCCCATTTGTGATCTACTTTCTACATTGAAGGTCCACCGAAAGCCATGTTGCTTTAAGTTCTTTCTCTCGTTGTCTCACCTCTTGTACGAAAGGCATTTGACGATCGCGTGATACGGTGCCCGGCCCACGACACGCACTTAGCAAAGATGCGAGCTCCACTTCGTTGGAGTAGATTCGGTGACGCTGGAGAAGCGATCAGATCAGTGCTTTATTCATTCTAGGACCCAAGCCGCATTTTTCTGTAGCTTTTCCCCAGCTTTTCCTGCATCTTGAATCAAGTTTGAGTGATTGATCGACTTGAAAAGCAGATGAAGATATACCAGAAAGGCACCTTACGTAAAAGCCCAGCCTTCGCTCAGCCTTTCACTCGTCCGATTCCTGGAGGAGATCCGTAGCAGCCACCCAAGCTCTCCATGTAAAGCCTGCTTGCCGCACAGAATTTTAAACATCCTGACCATCACTTGAATAATGGGCTTTCTCCCTGCTTTTACCATCTAGAACGTATCAAAAAGTGTCACACAAGATTGAATGCACAGGTAGAAGTTTTGGATCAAAATAATAAGAAGCCACACTTTGCCCACTTCACAAGAGAAAAATGTGTCAGTGAACAGATAATTCTTCATACACATTCTCCAAGAGGTTGGCAGCTTCAATCAAGCTGGCGCTGCAAGTAAATGGAATATCACAAAAACTCAGCCATGCAACCTTTCGATATAGAAGTATGCCCAGTTTGGGTATATGGAGATGAACTCGAAAGCCATTTGCGTCAGCTATAGTGTAGCGTAATTACCTGGTGCCAAGAACGGCGTTACCTCCTGTACAAAAGCATTGGAGAGGAGCACGTACGGCGAGGATCGCGTGGGAGATACGCTCCCCAAATCCATGGCTGCCCGTGCGGCCTGGTCGGCGTCACGATGTAAACCGCAAGCACTGAGCAAAGATGCGAGCTCCACTTCGTCCGGGACGAACGGCATGCTCATCGCCAGATCGATCGCGTCGCCCAGCCGGCCAATCCGCGCCAGGAGATCCACCATGCACGAGAAGTGTGATCGCTCCGCCCGGACGCCGTGATCCGTGAGCAGCGACTGGAAGTGGTGGCAGCTCTCATCGATCAGACCCTTTTGTGCGCAAGTCGCGAGGACGGTGAGGAGCGTCACGCCGTCGGGATCCACTCCCGCGATCCACATCGAGCGCAGCAGCTGGATGCCGTGATCCAGATCGCCGCTGTTGGAGTGGCCGGCGATCATCGCGTTCCAGAGCGTCACGTCCGGATTGGCGATGCTGGAGAAGAGATCCCGCGCTCGCTGGAGCTGCCCGGTCTTGGAGTAGACGTTGATCATCGCCGTGAGGGACAGCCGATCCGGCTGCGTGATCGCGGATTGGGTCATGGAGTGGAAGAGATCCGCGGCCTCGTCCGCGAGGCATCGATTGGAGTAGCCAGCCAGCATCGCGTTGCAAGAGACTCTGTTCTTCTCGGGCATGGAATCAAACAGGAGCTTGGCCTCCTCCAGATTCTCGCGCTGGACGTAGCCACTGATGATCGTGTTCCACGACACGATGTCGCGCTTGGGAGCCCGATCGAATCCCCTGCGCGCGTTGTTCAAGCCTGGATCGTGATCTCCGCAGTAGGCAGCGATGATCGTGTTCCAGGCCGTGATGTCCAGCCGGATCATCCGCTCGAACGCGCTCTTGGCCTCCGCGATCTGGCCTCCCTGGGCGAATGCCGCGATGAGGAAGACGTGGGCGAGGAGAGATTTCTCGGGCATCTCCTGGAACACGCTCTTGACGCTCTCGGTATGCCCGCTCCGGGCATACGCCTGGAGAACCAAGTTCCAAGACGCTGGATCCCATCCAGGCATGAGATCGAAAAACTCTTTAACATCATCCACCCTGCCTGTCTCGACGAATCCCTGGATCATCGACGTCCACGAGATGATGTTCTTCGTTGCGGGCATTCGATCAAACATTGACTTTGCCTCCGAGATCCGCAATCGCAGACCCAACCCAGCGATGAGTGTGTTCCAAGCGACGCTCTCCCACGCCGGCATGAGATCAAACGCGTGCATGGCTCGATCCAGCGCGCCATTCCGTGCATAGGAATCGAGCAGGATGTTCCATGACACCAAGTTTCGCTCGTCCAGTGCCTCAAACATGGCCGTGGTCTCCTCCGCGCTCCTGTTGATCGCGCTCGCGGCTAGCATCGTGTTCCAGGAGATGATGTTTCTCTCCGGCATGGCGTGGAACAGCGCCGCCGCTCGATCGAACTCGCCGTTCTGTCCCAGAGCCGACACAATCGCTGTCCACACCACCACGTCTCTCGCAGGCATCCGATCAAAGATCTCGCTTGCCTCGGCAATGAGATTTTCGTGAGTGTATGCCACGAGAAGGATTGTCCACAAGACAGCTCCTCGATCCATGGACTGATCAAACACGGCTTTGGATTCCTCCATATGCCCGAACTGGGCATATGCTTGGACCATCGCAGTTGAAGCCACCGCATCCCACTGCGGCATTAGAAAAAAGCACTCGCAAGTTTGATCAATCCCACCTTTGTGCGCAAAGGTGGTGAAAAGGCAATTCCAAGAGACAATGTCAAGAACAGGCATCAAATCAAACGTTTGCTTCGTCCCATACAAATACCGCTTCTGGGCAAACACAGCGATGACGATGTTCCACGAGAGAAGATCCGCTGCCGGCATCCTGTCAAGAACGCGCTTGGCCTCCTCGGCCTGGCCGAGAATGCTGTGAGCCGAGATGATCGAATGCCACGATACGTGGTTTCTCTGGGGCATTTGATCGAAAGTGGCCTTGGCTCCCGCGGCGTGCCCGTGGTGGGCATAAGCTAGAGCCAAGACGTTCCAACTGTAGAGATCCGGCAGCTCGATCATAGTGTGGAACACATCGCAAGCCTCCTCCAGGCTGCCGCATTTGCTGTACATGAGCACCAGCTGATCGGCCACGCGCTTGTCCCGCCGCAGTGGATCGCTGTCGAGGATCTGGGCGTGGATCCGCCTCGCCTCTGCTAGATCCTTCCTCGAGGCGCAGAAGCGCACCAGGTTGATCACCCATTGGGCGCCAGTAATCCTGCGCATGAAACGCCGTTTTCATCGGGCCCTTTTCATCTTTTCCACCTCGCTCCCGAGTGGATTGTCCTCGGGCTTGTGATCTCCAAGTTGCTGGAAGGAACAAAATATAACCATACTCTTCTGGATCTTAGATATGGAAATCCTTTTTGGTAAAACATTATCTACAAACATTTTTTCTTATTTTTTTTAGCTCTGGAACCAAAAAATGCCAAAGGATCATGTTTGTTGATCGGGTATGGGCTTGGACTTTGATGAAGGGAGTGCTTATCACGCAATTTAGCATAGCATATACTAGCAATATTAGAAGGGTCAAGAGCTCATATCACAGAGAGTAAATCAAAAGAGTTGTCTTTCCAGAGAGTTCATAGTATTTCTAAAGCTACATGCTATGCCTTTGGCCTTCATGGTCATTTCACCAATGGCATTTGGGCTTGATGATGTGGCCCAGGTGTAGTGAGCAACAAAAAGATTTCTCCAAATCTAAACATAGAGCTCCACACAATCATTACAAAAAAGCCTTATAGACTACTTGCTCTCCCAGGGTTGAAAGACTGAAAGCTGTCACAAGTCTTGCTTCTCCCAATTGTTCCATGGAGCTGCTGTGTGATGACTAGAAAACATGTCCTAAACCCCACTGTCAACATTATGGTGTCCGCATTAGTAATGCCTCAAGTGTGATTGTAAACATTGATCTTTTTCTCACAAAGATTATAAGTTGAGCAATCTAGTTCCTTGCCACAATAAGGGGGAGTATTATAAACTTGGCATTAAACGTAGTTATGCACATATTGAATAACATTATATTGCATTTTTGGACAATAAAAAAATTTACATAACTTCTGTCATGAATGTGATTTTGGGTATCAAAAGATATTTATTGGCTAGTCTTTATGGACACTGTCTCCTTACTACTATGATGGCAAGAAGTTGGTACTACTGATTTCTTTTATCAACCCCTTTTGTCCAAATATTAATAAATTGGACTTAGTATTTGTACTTAGCCGGAAGAGCATAAGGAAGGAATTTCTAAGTGTCTATTTAGCCAAGCATACTTGGCTTAGCTTGTTAGTTCTCTTTTGTTTTGTCTTGCACTAGCTTGGCAAGAACCTTTGCATATTAAGTTTAGTCCGTCAATATCACTATATGATAGTTTATCATACGCCCTTTGTATTAGTTTTGTTCCAATTCTAATAGCTATTTATAAAAAGTGTCTAGTTTAAGTAATTTGACATATTTATGAAATGTAGAGATTGCCTTGAACATAATGGTGTTGATCCCATGTCCAAATTTGCAATTTAGTGCCATTCCATATTTAATAAATTTCTTGATTGTTCCAGTGTTTAACTCTTGGTACTAAGGGTGGTTAAAGGTGAAAGCTCAAAGTGTTCCTCAGGGGGGGCAGGGGGGGGGGGGGGGAAATGTTATAGGGGGTTATGGGGGGGTTCCAATGTATAAAAAGGATAGTGGTTGGAATGCATGTTTAACCATTTAAGACACCAGTTTAGCTTCTATTGGGCTGTGTTGTTGTTCTGCATTTGGCTTGGGTCTAAGCCCAAACTCTATATTACTTTATCTTGTGGGGTACCATTGGTATGCCAAAATTATGCTAAACATTGTATGACACCATTTTGCATGTAGGTGTTAGATACAGAGAGAATCATACGATGATATCCCATAATACCCACCTAGAACAGAAGAGTCATGGTAAACATAGAGAAAATATAAAATCAAAATAAAAAACACAACCAACTACAAATGGTCATATAAGCAATCCCCATAAAGTAAAGAAAGTTATCCTTAAAGTAATATTAAGAATATAAATACTGAAATAGCAAGTCATTAATAAAAGATGTAGAATTCTTAAATCTATAATGAAACTTTTGAATCCACAGTTCAATCTTTGAGCCTCATAAATCCTATCAAGAGAAAATAATTTTAGCTCTACACTTTGTGGACACTAAACATTAAGTACAATAATTGCCAATGGTATAAAATCCTTATTTATAAAATAAAATTCATTAATGCTAAAAGAATAGACTTGTTGAGAACACGAAAAGGGAGAGGAGTTCAAAAAAAGCATTAGCATTAGCTATAGATCTCAAAGTTATCTATTTTAAACTTCAAAGTGCATCGAGTAGTATGACCAACCAAATTCTTCTACTTCAATAATGAATTAACTGCAGCATTACAAGACATTATTAACGCCCACCTCTCCACTCAAGAAATGGAAGATGCTAATCCAAGAAATGCTAATAATGTTGATATGTGTGGCCAATCTCATTACACGTCCAATAACAAATATCATAACCACGTTTTCAACTTTATCTTTGAACACAAGCAACATTAACATTAACCTCCATTGAAACAAAATTATCTCCAATAGAAAATTGCAATTACAAGTGGAAGATGTGATATTTCATAGTATTGTTTGAAAAGGTAAATATTTAATTTTAAGTATCTTCCTAGGCAAAATAAAAGAAGGAAGCTTAGACAAAATAGAGTTACGCATAAACTTAGACATCTAAAGAAGAAACACCCAACTTAGGCAACATTTATCATAGACAAGCGTAGAAACAGTTATAAAATCATATAGTATACAAATAACACTTAGACGTGCTGGAATCCAACCCCACTCATTGTTGTATGCATTTGCATTAAATTAACTATATTTTCTCCCCTTTATGACTATTTGTGCAAAGTAGAGTTGAAAAAGTGATATATACTTATCCATATTTATGCCTTTGGGGTTTGAGGGTGAGTCCTCTTTTATTCTTTTCTCATTCTTCTTCTCTTCTCTTCTCTACATTTTTGTCTTTATTTGTTTATCACTGTTTTGCAGATAAAGGCAAGAACGTGAGTATAGGTAGAAAAAGCTTTACTCACTTTTTGTGACTACGGTGGGATAAGCTCTATTTCGTTAAAGTGGGATTTATTCAGTAAAATGGGACTAAGTACAAATTTTCAAGTATTTGAAAATGACGTGAAATTATATGTTTTTTGTCCAGGGGCTAGACATATCTCGGGCATGGTGACTAGCGCGGTGACTTTGTGTCCAGACTGAGTCCATCTGGTTGTATAATAAATCTCATTGTCAAGGTGAACAAGCCGAATCTGAAGCCAAAGAAGAGCGATGGCATGCGCGCACACACTATTTGTTTGTTCATTGAGCGTGTGGTGAGCTTTCCAAGATGAACGTCATTCCTATTAGCCAAACATATAACTTAATAGTGAGAACATTTAGATATTATTCAATGTTATCTTTTTCTAACGAATCTAATTGTGAAGGTGTAGCAAGAGGCATTGCTAGTCTGGAGAAGTCATTTAACTCATTTGACCCTTAGTGTATTTTCATGAAACTAAATAACATTCATATTATTAAGGAATTTCTCTAGTACCTTTTTTTTACGACATAAAGGCTTGCATTTCTTTCAAAGGTGATTTAGTAAAAGGCCTGAGGGCACATGCCATTCTATTTCTCAGACCGGTATTAAGATATACTAGTGCAAAGGGAAAAAAGTATTTGGTGATCAAGTAAATGGCATGAGGGCACACGCCATTATAAGCCTAAGCGCTAGTGGACACCTCCTTTTTGGTACTCTCAGCGGTACTATCATCCTTCTCCGGGTTAGTTGTTTTGCTTTGGATTATTGTCTCTGACGTTACTGGGGCGTTCTCGATAGTTGTTAATGTTGCCGTTTGTTCAGAAAAATGATCACCTGGAGTATAGTACGGGGAGTTTGGAAGACTTATATATTCTACATCTTCACCTATCTCCTTCTCCGTCTCCTTTTCTGCCTCACTTACAGATTTTGTGCTTGCCATGAGAATGCTCTTCACCCTAAAATATGGAGTTCGTTGTGTTATAAAAGGAAACCAACACACACGCTGCAAGGGAATGATGGTACATAAAGCATGTAAGCCCACAATATGGGTTTATGTGCCATTAATATGGGCCACATGCCATATTATTAAATTTATACACGTGTGATTGGTAAATGCATATGTCACATCATCTTTGTTTTACCTCACACACTATATCAGGCCTAATGAACCATATCACATGTGCGCACATGCTATATATATGGAGAAGTATTATGCAAGGATAAAAAAATTCAATGCATGATTGTGGAGAGCAATGGCATGAAGCCACATGCTAAATAACATTTTAGAGAAAGAATTAAAATAAAAACATGCAAACAGTACTGAGTGGACCAAGACTTAGAAGTGCACAATTGAATGAGGTATTTCTAATAAATACTTCACTCACCTCATATAGGAATGGCTACCACTCTCAAATGGCGTATCGCCTCATGCCATCACCTCGCAATTTGTTATAACAATCTGATGAATTCATATTCGGTTTGTTCACCTTGAACTTTAAGTAAGATTTGCTAGAACAACTAAGAATTTATACTTGTTATTTGTATCATCTCACCTAGGAATGGCGTAAGGCCACATGCCATCATGCCTCCTCTGATTCAGATTCGGATTGTTCACCTTGAAATAAAATACATTAGAAACTTAGTAAAGGAATATTAATGAATCTCACCTTGAACCCGGGTTATGAATGCTCTTGCTGCATCTCTTGCATGGTCTGGCAAGGTGATGGTGGCACTCTGCTTCCGCATCCAACCATGCACAACATTATCCACCGATATGCTCATGCTGGGATCCCTTGGATTCAGCACCCATCTCTTTTCTAGGCAATCCTTCGTATATCCGGAACTTGGCTTGAACCACTCCACAGTTACATTGAAGGAGTTAGTTTCCGCGTCCTCCTCTACATCAGTGATGCAGCGCCCCACCCATATCATTTGTTTTTTATTACTAGGTCTGACAAGCACGACCATTCCTTTGCAAACCTGTACTGGATTGAATGCTGAATCCGGCTTCTTGTTCCTCGGCCCACAATAGTGATCCTCAACATCGTTATCTGTCACTGCATTTCCAGAGGACATTGTTCTGCTACTATCTAGTGCTCTGGGTTCTGGCCAAAAGGACTCTTCCAATTCTTTATATACAACCGGCCCATTTTGGATAGCAGATATAATCTTCTCCCAGTATTTGATCAAAGGATTGCACCTCTGAAAATAGGATTCTCCACCAAACACCAACCCCCTCTTCTAGAAGGCAATATGTTGTCTAATCCCGGCCACTATACTTTCCTAGTCTTTGAGTCCATTCGGGTGCATCGGCCGTGGGGAACCCTGAGGAATCATAGGTTCCCCAGTTATGGGATCTCTCTTGAAGAGTTCAATGCCGTCCATTGGCAGCCACACTGTGTCCCATTCTCTCATCTTGTACCTCATCACTGGAGCACCGTCACACATGCTGAAATGAAACTGAAGAGGCTTGGAGTGGCCAATCAGCGTTTCGGATCCATCCCTGATGTAGCCTCTTACAAACCCCTTAAAGTCTGGAACCTCTGTCACAAGTGCAGCTTCAACAGTGCCTTTGATGCAATTTTGGAATTCATCGTAGAGTTGTGGGAGGGTGAGGACATTGGATCGCCAGAGGGACTCTGCCAGGTGACTGAACATGGCATCGACGTCTTCATGAGTGTGCCCAACCATGAGAAAGCCAAGTGTAACCGTTTCAAATATGCCTTTGGCAACAAGCATCGCCAAGTACACGAAGACGTACATATTTTTGTTCTCACTGCCAGTATTGTCTGTTTGGAGCAGAAGATGGGGTGGAAGGCCACATCGGCCGCAAGAACTTCCTTGAGATTCTGCTTCATTTGGATGAGGTTGTGCATTTACCGGGCGACCAGCCTCGTCGGAATGGCATGAGGCCTCACGTGATAACCCTACAATCTGACAGCCAACATATTCACTGGGATGGCATGGGGCCCCACGCGATACTACAAGCCTTTGCTCCTCCTCCAGCTGAACCCTGTATGGGGTTCGATCGACAAGGGCCTTATGCAAGGGTTGGCCGTTCAGCTCAGTCTGCGCACTTTGCAGAGACCTTAAGTGTTTTGCTAGGGACGCAATCATCATGTTTGCACCCCCGCCACCCCATAGAGGTACAAAGAAGTTCTCATAGTTCTGGGCACCATGCCCATGAGCGATTATGCCAAACAGAGACACAGGCAGCTGCATGGATGAAGAGATTGCCTTGGGGGCAGGATTGAGTCGAGGTAAGCACGTCTTTTTCTGGTCCATTTTGTCGTGGATGATGCAGAGGTAAGAGTCAGGTCTCTCCATGGAGAGAATCCTGTTATGATAATATGCAGTCCTGCAGCTTCTCTGCTCGATGTTGTGGTCGAGCCGCCTTCTAACCAACGTCTCTCGCTCTTGAGCGATGCAAGAATTCTTCGACAAAGCCATTTTGATAGCAGTGCACTCGTCACACTTTGAAAAGCTGGAGTACTTTCCTATACTCACATCCCTGAACCTGTTGCTCCACAATCTACTAAATCTAGATTGGCTCAGCTTCCTGTAGCCATTACTCTGGAGTTCCCGATTCACATCTTCCATTATGGCCCCCTTGGTATATATGGAAGGGAGAACTCGTTGGGTGTCTCGAGTTCCATCTTCCAAGAGGTGGGTTTTATGTGGTTGCTGCTCGCTATATGTCTCGACAAACCTCTTGAAGATTGCCTCTCCATATACAATATGACCCATGGTTTTGTGAGTACCGTTGTTCCCATGGACTGCCTGTTGAACCCTTTGTTCCTCGAACTCAGTTTTGATTCTGTAGAATGTGGTTCGAGGGACTCCATAAATGATTCTCCATGCCTTCATGCAGACCAAACCCCTCTGGAAGACCATGCCCCCCACCTGATGTTCTGAAGCATCAACAGATGACCGTAATGCCTCATACACAAAATTGCGAGCTGCCTTCCAGGACAATGTTTTGTATCTTGCTCTCTCCTCTTCAATAGCATCCCAATCAGCATGTTGACAGCACCTCCTCTTGCAACAAGCAACTGTCGAGACCATTCGAACCTCCATCGCCATTTTCTGCCTTTTCGGTTCGTTGCTCAGATCCCTTTGGCTGCGCTTTAGGAAGGTGTACTTTCTTTTCCCATGAAGAGATGTTCTATCATCAGTTGTAGTGGTGTTTGATTGTGAATCCTTCACATTCTCAAACACTAAGTGCCTCAATTTCCACCGCACAATGCTTCCAATAGTCAGACTGTTTTCTTCTGTGTCAACAACCTCTAAAATCGCAACTCCAATATCATCCCAGCCCAATTCTTGATTAGCAACCGCATCTCTTGGATCGACAACTGTGGCTAAGCCCTCAGCTACCACCTCCCCCTCGGGGTTGTTTAGAAACACCTTTGCCTGAATCCATGTAGCACGGTTCTTAAGATCCACGGAGGGAACATGCGTCGCACTTCCGGAGGCCATTCTGAAAGTGCAGAAAAGAAGTTAAGACCATACAAAAAATGATTGGAGAATGGCCTAAATCATAACATAGCAAACAACCTCAATAGCATGAGGCCACATGCCATTATTCAAACATGCTATTGACACCCACGTGAAATTTCGCATTCACAAAATTGGCATGAGGCCTCATGCCATCATGATATACACACAGCTGCAGGCGACTAATAACATACATGACAATACGCTAGCCATGAAATTTCAAGGGCCCAAGATGGCATGTGGCCTCATGCCATTTCTAAATATGGAGAGGAAGCGGTAGCCACACCAAAGACAGTGCCGCTCGCAACACCGCAACTACTCGTAGCGCCGCTCGCAACACCGCAACTGCTCGTAGCGCCGCTCGCACAAACTGCCACTCGCATAAACTGCCGCTCGCAATGGCGCTCGCAATGCCGCAACCGCTCATAGACGCATAAACCACAGCCCACAACGCCGCTTACACAAGCAGCGCTCACTGTGCTCAGCGGAACCAAGAACACGGCGCACAAAAATGATAGACCTAGGAATGAGTTCAAGAATTCAAAAATAACACACGCTTGAACGTCACATCAAATCCTCTGACAAACCAGATCTTATGATTCCTCTGACAAATTTCAAACTGAGTAGCTTCTAGACTTTGCTGTCGGAGGTTGAACTTTGTCACATCATGTCCTTGCCTCGATCCAGCTGTGCCATGTCAGTGATTCGAACTTTGCCATGCCATGTCAGCGATCCGCGCCAAGATTATTCGCCGTGTAAAGGAATAATTATGCTGTGTGTGTACGTCCATTTATGGCAATATAAGGCCACACGCCATTCAAAGAATAATGCTAGTCGAGCATTTTTTGGTGCATTTTTGGGTTCAAAATTGCATGAGCCCACACGCTATAAAGTTTACCTGTACCAAAAATAGAAATAGCTTTATTTACTTGGGAATTTAAGTGGTTGAGGCATTTTTAAACTTACAAACACATGCCCTACTTACATTCCTTTGGTTGCTTAAAATTCAAAAATATTATAAACCTTTCTTTTTGCATTTTCAATGTTTTCAATTATGGTTTTTGATTTTCGTAGGACCAGCCTAGTAATCTATTTGCATCCCATCATGTTTATAGCTAGCTTTCGTTTGTCCCCTTCGCTAGCCTGAGATACATCTGCTCGGCATTTGCCTCTTACAGCATTTGCCCAGAAAGGGCATCTTTCTTCACGCAACATTTGCCACATGTTTAGGGTTTAGGGTTTAGCAATTCAGTAGCTTGATAAACATGCAAATACAGAACTTGATGCAAAATCCTTTGATATGTCAGGACCATAAACACATTTCAATAGAGAGGGTCCTTTCATTTCATAACTCCTTACGTAGATCTTGGTGAAACCAGAGTTAGTGAAGTTAGTTTCTTGTGATCTCGCATCTAATTGTGATGTCCCTTTGCAGTTTCGATGGAAAGGTCAATGCACACCAAACTGTAAAATCTTGGAGCAAAATAACGGTCGGATCTATGGCAAATGCCCCTGAAACATTGTAAGGCTCGTGTGGTCTCATGTGGTGTCCGATCGAGATGCTTCTTTGCAGGGTCATCAAGAAGGACATTGTATACCATTCTTTATTTAGCTGAACATCTGGCATTTTTGGAAATACAAGATGCTTTGGAATATCCAATCATGCATGGTATAAATATAGCGAGGGTATTAAATGATATCCCAATCATGATCTTTCTTTTGGATTTCGCGTGCATGCAGTCCGAGGAATGATGACGTTGCGGATTTCTTTTGGATTTCACGTGCATGCATGTGCGCGGCGATCCAGAAATTAATGGTGGCGCCCAAGTCCGAGGAATGATGACGTGGCGGGATTACCAACCGTCGTGACATTTCGCGCGTGTGAGGTTAGGTTTTGCATCGTACTTGCGCTCGCACACTCACGCTCCCATTCGCGATCACGCTCACATTCGCGCTCATCTACCTTCTCTACAGGTTTTTCGTGTGCATCGGCATCCACTCGCGCTTGCATCACACTTGCGCTCGCATCGCGCTCGTGTGCATCGGCGTCCACTTCAAGACACACCCAGATTGTAACTTCGCCGCCAACTCCGCCGCCCACTCCGCCACCCACACGCAGCCCACTGGGCTGTACAACACAGATGGTGGGAGAAAAGAATGCATGGGGATCCTCATCCAAGTGACAGACACTCCATGCAGTTCCATGCAAGAATATGGATTGGCACTTGTGGTAGAGACAGCGTCCGCCTTCAAGATCCACCTTGCACATCCTAGCAGCTTCCCGGAGGGGTTAGCAGCTATGAGGAATTCCTAGAGGGAGCTAGGGAGAGGTTGTCCAGGAGGCCCACAATTTCAAAGACGCTGCGGGTCTGTGAAGATCACATGGAATCCACAGACCTCACCTACGGCGATGTTCAAAAACTATATTCCAACATTGAGCCGTTGAGAGTGCCTCCAGTTCGCAAAGCGAAGGGGAAAGGGGTCGATTTGGAAACTACCCCGAAGCAGAAAAGGGTGGTCAAGCTCAAGCCGACGTCCGACTCTCCTGGTCCAAAAAAGAAGCTACTCGGTGATGCCATTGCCTCGGGTTCGAACACTACACCCACCAAAAAGAAGAGCCGCAAAGAGCAGAAAGAGCAAGAAGAGGCAGCAAAAATCGTTGCAGATAATAGTACTTGTTACTATTCCAACAAAGTATATACAATCGACGTGAGCCGTATCGACATCCAAAGCAAATACAACCACAGGCTAGTATCTGATGAGTGGGTGGAGAAACTGAAGCAGAAGATGCTGGCAAGTCCAGTAACACCCGACATCGCAGACATGATCCCCTACTACTGAACAATGAAGGGCAAGACGAGGTTTCCAGACTTGATCAATAGGAAGGTGTTGGACGATCAGAACATCCGGTTCTATGCCGTCTCCGGGCAGCATTCTAGCTTGGCGATGCAAGAGATAGTTGTGGATATTATGGTGGGCGAGGAGGTGAAGAAAGTCTTCAAGACAAGAGTTGTCCGCCTGATAAAAGGCAACTTGCCCCTCCGATCTATCATATCTATCTCCCACGCGTAGAATGTCAAGCAAGAAACGTGTTACAAATCGGGTCTGCACGAGACATTGGCACGAACACGGAAGCTCTGGGTTCAACTGAAGAAGCCACAAAAACTAGGACAAGGACGTGCACTAGCAACTAGCACTTGGCAGGTAAGCCTCGTTGCATGTGGCATAGCATGTGGCCTCACGCCATTTCCATTGCAGGAATTCTCGAGTCTTCTCTCGAAAACACTGGGGGTCAATGACACACTCATCATCCATAACATTCTACTTGCGACAAAAGTTGTTTTTGACAAATGGGTAGATGTGCTGAGGAGGTACCATGACGGGGAGTTGCTAAACTCAATGGGTGTGGAGGACGGCCGGAAGCCCAATGATTTGAAGCTCAACGCCTTGCGTTTCTCGTAGTCTCTAGACGACAACAACCTTCTGACAGTGGCTAATGCTCTTCTACGTGGTGAGGTAGTCTTCAACAAGACCAAAATGACTCCCGGCCATATTGTGACATACAAGGACTTGTGCACGACTCTGAGAGCTTGTGCGCTATTGAAGGATTGGATCTTCGAGCAAGTGGCCGTGGAGAGGGTGAGCATCGACACCACGCAAGAGATGATGGAAGAGCTGGAGTTGTCAAATGAAGACATCGACGAGTACGTGAAGGGGGCCCCCAAGTTCATCGATCTGCTGCGGGATGCCATGAAAAGTAAAGTTGAGAAGTTGGATCAGTATCCAAATTTCATTAAGAGGGATGTCGACCGCCGGCTTCAGAAACAGCTCGACCCCGCAGCAGAGGCCTATCGAGAACCTTACCGGGTATACGTGAATTCGGATGAGGATCAAAGGTGGAGGAGCATCGTTTCCCGCGGAGATGAGCAAGTCAAGAACATCTTTTGTGTGATGGACTTCACAAACGAGGAGATCACTCATGCAGACGAAGTCAGCTCCATCATTGACTTAATGGTGGGACTTGCGGAGGTGGAATCTTCAGTCCACTATATGATCTACGACTCCGAATCCTATCACAAGTTCTGGAAGGCCTTGAACGAGGTGAAGGCTCGGTTGAAAGGCAAGGAGATGCAGGAGATCCATGGGATAATGGTTAAGAAGAAGATACCGACGAATGTCCACATCTTCACACTCGCCCTTGTTATTGGTCCTACAGTAGAGTGGGACTGGAGTGACTTCCCAGCTTCGTTCGACAAGGCCGATTGAATTGATCTGAGGGAGGTCAATTTACCTGTGCCTGAGGAACTGAAGACGGCTATGGAGCTTTCGAATCCAGAGAAAGCTCCAGGTGCAGCATGGGAAATGCTCAGCTGGGTCTTCAACGCAATAGCGGGTGGGTCACCTGCTTCCGACTCCAAGGGCAAATGCGTTGTCGAGTACAACTGCGGTGGACTATTCTTTCGAGTCGCACTACTCAAGGGTGTCCCATGTGTTGCGGTGACAAACTCCATTGAAGAGGTGACTTCAATGGAGCATATAATTACAGTTGCCAAAGAAAAACAGTATCTTCTCTGCGAACCTGGTGAGTACACACTTTAAGTTTAAATGTTATCTCACAAGCTCTGTATGCAGGAGCGTGGCCACCCCCAGATGCTGAAACGGCGTTAACAGCTACCGTTGAAGATACCCATGTTGGGCCAAGCTCACAACCTGCACAAGGTAAGGTCACGTGAGGCCTCACGCCATTTTGATTATAGATTGTTGTGAATATTCAGACACGAGGACTGAAAAGCGCACTGGTGGCGCGTCGAAGAAGGACAAAAAGACAAGCAATAGGAAAAAAGGAGGTACAAATTATATTTGCAATGGTGTGTGGTCTCATGCCATTCTTTGCAGGAGACACTTCTTCAAAGGCAAAACAGGCAAGCACCAGCCAAGCTCAAACTGACAGTGGTCATAAAAAGCGAAAGCACGTTGGACAGTTGTCAGGATCAGAGGCGTTTGATTCGAAAAGGAAGAAGGGCAACGAAAAGATGATAGGTAATGCCTCGCGGTCACCACCTCCTGACTCAGATTCCTATGGCGGACTCCCCTTCCCCAATCTCAATGGAGAGGTACAATGGATGAGGGATGCTTTTCAAGTCAGGGCCACATTTTTCTCATCTCGTTGTCTTCGAAGGGTGCAAGAACGTGCAGAAACCATGTTAAGACAGTCGGGTGAGGATACGGTCCTAGGTCACGCACTAAAACAGGCTATGGATGTCTTGTATTTTGAGATGGAGACTCGGCTAGATGATTTTCCCAAGATGGTCCTGGAAGAACAAGCCATCTAGCCTGAGCAGCCTATGGAAGAAATGCAAGAGGGGGATGAGGAGCCAGAGAAAGATAATGAGCAGGAAGAGCAGAAGGACGAAGAGGAGGACAAAGAAGAGGAGGACGAAGAAGAGGAGGACGAAGAGGACTTGGATGGTCCTCACAATGGTGACGATCACAATAACGATGACGACAATGATGACGACGATGGCCAGCCTGAGGTGGCCAAAGAGCAGCGGAGGAAGGTCATACAAGACAAACCATCAGGTAAATAATAGTACATCCATTCCTAACCTTTTACCATTTCTAACATTGTCCATGTAGGTTGCAAAGCAAATGGTAAGTAGAGATTATTCAGTTGAATTAAGATACAAACTCTAGCCTTTAGTGTCGAGGAAGGATAGTGCCAAGCAAGGGTCGAAACGTATGTCCAATCCTTCAGAATCAGCAGTGCGCCCAAGTGATATCGGTCCTAGTTCCTCAATAGCAGTTGATGGTAAATACAGTATAGTCGATTCAATGTGCTAATGAGTTTGTTTTTAGTAGCCAGTAGGGAGGATACCATCTCAATCGAAGGGAGATATTTGGACATGCATATGGATCCGCCAGTGGACTCTACTTGCCTGCAAGAGTCATCAGAGCTGGTGGAGGCTACTATCCATATCAACGCCAAGCAAGCTGACCACGCTCCACTTG
Source organism: Selaginella moellendorffii (assembly GCF_000143415.4). NCBI lineage: Eukaryota > Viridiplantae > Streptophyta > Lycopodiopsida > Selaginellales > Selaginellaceae > Selaginella > Selaginella moellendorffii. The sequence continues at coordinate 512,676 of NW_003314300.1, read as the reverse complement.
ATGCTGCCCATACCACTGAGTCAATCTTGTCCACGTATCCAACTGACGGTGACCAGGCGCCATTGGACCCGCATGAGGCCGCCCCAGCCGCCGAGCTGGTCGTATCCTCATTTCCAACGGACTCAACGTGTGCCCAATCGTCTGACTACGCACTGTTGGAACCTCCCTACACCGCCCCTGCTGCCTGTTCGGTCATGTCCACTTTGCCAACGGAGGCACCAGCTAAAATGGCGTGTGATCACACGCCATCGGAACCACCCTATGCCACTGTTGAGCCAGTTGTACCAGAGTCTACAGCTGAAATGGCATGTGCCCACACGCCATCGGATGCGATTGACCCCACATTGCAGAGGAGAGTATTTCCGCCCTTCACGTTTCCTCGACCAAAACCCTCTGAACGACCATCGGGAGCACCATTCGCTAATATTGTAGATGGTAAAATTGACTTGTACCATTTTTTATGCTGACGCATTTCATTTCAGAGTCACGGCGAAGGTACTGTATCGTTTTTGATCTGAACGGTGTCCTTTTCTCCCATGAGCGTGGCTCGTCCTCAAATGTCACTGCACCCTCTAAAGCCTGCGGTCGCAAGTTGGTCAAAAGAGACAGATTCACATTAATCACACGGGAGAAACTGCGGGATCTAATAATGACCATGCGACACTTAAAACAGAGGGCTGGGTTCAATTTGCAATTGGGAGTTTGGACATCCATGATGCGCCACAATGCATTAACGTTGCTAGAGATGATGCATGATCAGACGCGAGTAATATTACTATTTGACTTTCTCCTAACGCAGGAGGATTGCTTGACTATGGTTCATGTGAGGGGTAGCATGCCCATCTTCGTCAAGCCAGAGGCTGTAGTGATGAACCGGACTGCTAGGTCAAGTGAAATCCTCATCATCGATGACTCGCCGATTAAAACTATAGCGGACACGCACACATATGCAATGCACCCCATCTCTAGCAGTATGGAAACTAGGGAGAAGAAACCGTATGTTCTGGGGGACCTTGCAAAACGGCTTGGAGCGATGGTGATAGAGAACCGGCCAGTCCAGGAGGTGGCTGCAGAAATCAACCAAATGGCAGATGGAACGGTATATCAGAAGCCATTTGATCGGACAGACACCAGTCATCATTTATGGCATGTATATTGTCTAGCCAAGCACTATCCGCATCTCCATAATCTGCTCAACCGGATGGGTTCTTCGACCACTGAACATGAGCGTGGACGTATTAGAGAAGAGATGACATTACTATTGGGTTTAAATCCTGATAGTGTGGAGAGTGATGAAATTCCAAGATTATTGTATAGGCGTTGGAGGCAAAAAATAACAGTCTGAGATGGCATGTATTTATTTAAAAATGTAACTTATTATGGCATGGGGTTCCATGCCATTGTATTAATATTAAAAGACAATTCTTTGAGAGGATTTGCATTATACTAGAAGTGTTACAGCATGTTATTGGAAGTCTACGAAGTTGTTTTATTAATAAGGGGAAAGTAAAGATTGAATGGGGACTTGGGCTCCACCTAGACTCGGAGCAACTGAGCCAATATTAAAAGGATGGAAAGAAATTGGACGACGATGACAAGGAGAAGAGAGAGGTGAAGCAGTGGCAGGGGGAGGAGAAGTGATTGAGTAGACATTTCCTTATTTAAAATAAAATGGTATGTGCCTCAATGTAGTTGAATTTTGTTATATTTATATACTATATAAAGGTTTGGAAACCTTATTTTACAAGTGGGATAATGACAATTCCCACTTTAACGAAATAAAGCTTGAAAGGTGTTCCTAGAAGAAAACAACTTTGACACAAAGTTGTGTATGACCTCTATGGTGCAGTGCTAACGGATGGTTGGCATGAGAAAGAGCGGTGTTGGTCTTGGCAAAGACTTAGACACAAAGGGGAAGTGTCATAGAAGTAGGCTCGTGGAGCCGATGGTGTGGAGACACCAAATGTGCCAAGGTGTGATACCTTGAGGCTATGTTGGTGGGTTCATGAGAACCCCTTGCCAAAGGAATCCCAATGGGAATGGGAATGGCATAGCCTAATCTGCAGAGCATGCAGTTGGAGTGTGGTGACCCAGATAATGATGGAGGTGTGGAAGCACCAAGCAATGAGTTGTAAGACTTGACAACTATGAGGCAACTAAGCAAGAGGTGCAAAATAACTGGTTAAACGGGTAGAAGGTAGCTACCCAAGACTTCTTAATAGCATAGGGAAGTTGGATATACCCTTACAAGGGATAAGTTGCTTATGTTGCGATATAGTAAGTCAATGTCATAAAAGGAAATACTCATTGTCAAGAAAGCCATCATTGGGACACCCGGACACTCTGGAACACCAGAAGGTGGTGTTTGATGTCGCAAGGGCAATGGATAAGGCCCAAGGGACTAAGTCCCTAACGAATGATGGATAGAAGGTGCTATCCAAATGTCCAAGGTTGCGGAGACAGGAGAAGACTGTCTACCCGAGTTGGACAAAGCCAAAAATGAAATTTTGGCAAGGCTAGTGATGGGCATGTAAAGGCCCATAAGCAACAATGTAATCCCAGTGTGTGGGATAATAGGGCGAGCATACCCGGATTGAGGAACCACTCCCTGGGCTATTGGGTAGGTTCATCCTTAAGAATATTTGCTAAGGCATGATAGAAAGTGCAAAGCTATCCTCCTAGTCTAGAGGAGAATGATCGAAGGAAAAGTGTAAAGCCAAAAGCAAGAAGTAAGGGGATAGAATCGAACCATAAGAATCGAAGGGCATAACCAAGGTTGGTTATGCCAGCTGGGAGTGGAGAATCAAGTGGGGGCTCGAGGGTGTTGCCGCTATCAACCGTGATGCCATGGAGAGTTTAAAATATGGAATTGTCCATGTTAGACTATGTGGCAATTGGAAAGCTTGCAAAAAGGGAGGCCTTAGCAAGCTAAGGGACAGAGTTCCTTCAAGGTTCCCAAAGATGATTCTAGGTAGCTTAGTACCTAGAAAGGCCAAGTGTAAATGGTTCATAGAACGCACGAAATCAGAGTGGCGCAGCAGAAGCGTGGTCTTGAAGCTTGCCATGAGGCAAGGCTATCAAGGTTAGGGAAGTAGTTCCCGAGTGTTCAAAGAGAGGGCTTTGAACGAAAGTTGATGGTCAAGGACTTTCACGCTTATGCAGGAACCATGTTACAGTGGTCGGAGGACTTGCCAAGCGAGATTGGCAAGTCGGGGGAACAAATACCCTAGTTGAAGGTGATAACTTCAAAAAGGGTGGGCCATGGGGCCAAGCATGGAGGAGTCCATGCATGATCACAGACTTGTCAAGTGAGAGGATTTGGCAGTGTGGAGGAACTAGGTTCCTAAGCTGTGATCTGTAGCGTGCTTTAAGTATAAGTTGGTGCACCAGCGTGATGAGTCACGCTAGACATCTTGGGTGATGCCGTCCGTAGATGCATATACGGAGGTTGGGTTCGAGTCCCGACCCTCTAGTGCTTGGGTTCAAGTCCTAACTCACTAGGGCGTGGTGATGGTTTGGAATATGAAGACACTCATATTTCGGTGGTCATGGACTCTCAGTGTGGAGACTGGCTTGGGCACACCACTAAGCGAGGGATGCCTTGGAGTCGTAATGCACGGTTAGATTGCTTAGTGTGGCTCAGTATATCTAACTTGAACACTTTGGTGCAAGTGGCACCAAGGACGTGGTGAATGAGATGGGGACACCCAGTCTTAGTTGCTATGGACCCTTGGCCGGAAGGGCTAGCTTGGGCGCACCGCCAAGTGTGGGGGATGCCCCCGGGGTTGTAGTTAACAAGTTAAAGGTTTGGAAGACCTAGTACCTATTGGCAAACCTGTTAAGGTGCCGAGGTGAGATCACTAAGTGATCTTGTGGCTAAATAAGGACAAGGTCCTTGTTTGGGTTAAGGAATAAGGTTCCTAGTTCAAAGTGTTGATTTGAACTATTGATGATGGTGTGGCTTGGTCAAGGTGACCAAGTGGGAAAAGCACCTTAGGGAAATGAGCTATGTCATTGCGATGGCATAGTGTGTCCAAGGAAAGTAGTCTCTAAAGAGACCTATGGGAGGGTCACAAAGTTGGGCCGTGGATAGAGCCCACAGCAGAAGATGCTAAAGAGACTTACTAGGGATGAACACCCTAGTTTTGGCAAAGCAGAGCCTTTGCTATGGAATCAAAAGAATACCTCAAGGAGGGAGGTAGAGATTCGGTGTTGCTTGGTGCAACAATCAACGGATAGGAGCAAAAGATGAGTGGCCAAGATAGGGCCATGGAATCCCTTGGAAGGAATCCAAGTGGCAAAGTTAGGCGAGGAACACTAAGGTGTTGGACGCTAACAAATTGCGGGAAAGGAAGTGTGTTTCCAAGGATGGATTCTGAATTGCTCTGATTTGGCGAAAGGGGAAGCTCCAAGGGAGGGAGCGGTAAGATAGCCAAATGATAGGGCCAGGAACAGCCCTAGCACAAAGTATGATAATTGGAACTTAGTGCCCCAGGGTGGCACGAAATAGAAGAGAGGATGATGGCGCCCTCGAGTAGAGAACTTCCTAGGAGGGGAAGTGGAGTTGCACAAAAGGTGCAAGGCAAGGTGTCGGAGACACCTAGGAAATTGACTCCAAGAAGTCAAAATTCAAAGTTCCAAAGTGCAAAGGTTATATCGATGGAAATTGAGACTACTCGAGAAGAAGTAGTGGGATTGACTTAGAGAAGGGTCTCTAAGAGGTTTAGCGAGAACTAAACCAAGGAAAGGAGAGAATCACTACATGTGGTCCAATCAGTCTCTAAGTTGGAGAGACTACCCTCCTTAAAAGATGGGCAAGGCATGGTGAGCCTTTGGTGTCAAACCATTGAGGAATATGTAAAAGGCATGGTGAGCCTTCAATGTCAAACCATTGACGAATATGGAGAAGGCATGGTGAGCCTTCAATGCCAACCATTGACAAATATTGGCTAGGTGCCAAGGATGGAAATGGTAACACATGCGGGTGTTACTTTATAAAATGGTTTACCGTTCGATGAGGACATCGAACTTCGTCTATGGGTGGTGGAGTTGTGAGACACAAAATCCCTTTGAAGTTGGCTCCTTCAACTAGGGTATTTGTTCCCCCCGTCTTGCCAATCTCACTTGGCATGTCAGCCGGCCACTGTAACATGGTTCGTGCATAAGCGTGAAAGTCCTCAATCATTGACTTTCGTTCAAAGCCCTCTCTTTGAACACTCGGGAACTATTTCCCTAACCTTAATAGCCTCGCCTCATGGCAAGCTTCAAGACCACGCTTCTGCTGCACCACTCTGATTTCACATGTTCTATGAACCATTTACACTTGGCTTTCTAAGTATCTAGCTACCCGGAACCGTCTTTGGGAACCTTTCGAAGGAACTCTGTCCCTTTAGCTTGTTAAGGCTTCTCCTTTCGCAAGCTTTCCAATTGCTATATGGTCTAACATGGATAATTCCACATTTTAGACTTTTCATGGCATCGCGGTTGCTAGTAACAACATCCTCAAGCACCCACTTGATTTTCCACTCCCAACTTGCATAACCACCCTTGGTCATGCCTGTCAATTCCTATGGTTCGGTTCTATCCCTTTATTACTTGCCTTTTGACCTCATACATTTCCTTCGGTCATTCTCCTCCAGACTAGGAAGATAGCTTTGCACTTTCTACCATGCTTTGGCAAGTATTCATGGGGATGAACCTACCTGACAGCCTAGGAGTGGTTCCTCAATCCGGGTTTGCTCACCTTGTAATCCCATACCCTAAGATTGCCATTGCTACTTATGGGCCTTTATATGCCCATCCCTAACCTTGCCAAAATCCCCTTTTGGCTTTGTCCAATTTGGGTAGATGGACTTCTCCCGTTTCCGCAACCTTGGACATTTGGATAGTGTGAGACACAAAATCCCTAGGCCCCAAAGTGGAGCCGGAAGGGTGCCACGTGGTTGTGGCCAAAGCGAAAGCCAAACGAGCGTAACACGTTTGGACTAAAAGCTCCGACTTGAAAGGTCGAGAGCGGGAGTGGAACTCCCAACAAAGTGTTCGAGGAATGAGCACGAAGCGAGCCATAAGCGAGGCTCTAAAAAAGGGACCCGAAAGGACCAACACATGACACGTGGAAGTGTCCGAGGTGGACCCGAGATGGACCCGAAATGGAGTCCGAGATGGAGTCCGAGATGGACCCGAGATGGAGTCTGAGATGGACCCGAAATGGAGTCCGAGATGGACCCGAGATGGAGTCCGAGATGGAGCCCGAGATGGAGTCCGAGATGGAGTCCGAGATGGAGTCCGAGATGGAGTCCGAGATGGAGCCCCAGATGGAGTCCGAGATGGAGTCCGAGATGGAGTCCGAGATGGAGTCCGAAGTCGAGACCGAGACCGGGACCGAGACCGGGACCGAGACCGAGACCGAGATCGGGACCGGGACCGAGACTGAGACCGAGGCCGAGGCCGAGACCGAGCCCGAGCCCGAGTCCGAGTCCGAGTCCGAGTTCGAGTCCGAGTCCGAGTCCGAGTCTGAGTCCGAGTCCGAGTCCGAGTTCGAGTCTGAGAGGGTGAAAGCCCAAAGCATTCGTCTCCCAGACCCTGGGGGGTTTGGTGAGCTCCAAAAGTATAGTAGGGGGAGGACTGCAGTGGAGCCAGTTTGGCCAGGAAAGGCCAGTTTGGCCAGGAAAGGCCAGTTTAGCCCAGGAAGGCCGGACCCAGTGTTGGGTGATGAGCTGCCCACTGGGAAGTCCAAGACTAGAGTGAACACGGACCGACAAGCGGGGTAGCTTGGTGAAGTGTTCAAGAGCCAGCTCTAGTTCCCCCGGGAGATCGACTGGCTGATGCTCCCAGTCCAAGTGTGGGTGGCACTACCTACTTGGATACCTGTCGTGGCTCAACGGAACCTCGCTTTAAGCCCATGGCTAAAGCACCTAAAGGCGGAAGGCGGGGAGAGTACCCATGAGGCCCGCATAGGGCCACGGTGTTCCGAAATGGTGTCCCAAAGTCCCAGACTGTGGAAAGGAAGAGGGGTAGCCCTCTGGTGGGGTGACCAAGGACACAAACACACAGTGAGGAAGTCCTAGAGGATAGTGGGACTTAGTGGTCGGGCCGGTGGGCCTTGATCCAATGGCAGTGTTGGCGAACACAGCCAAGGACAGAAAGGGACTTGGTGGGGACCGGAACAGAGATATTGGGGAAGGCTATTATGCTCTATTTCGTTAAAGTGGGATTTATTCAGTAAAATGGGACTAGGTACAAATTTTCAAGTATTTGAAAATGACGTGAAATTATATGTTTTTTGTCCAGGGGCTAGACATATCTGGGGCATGGTGACTAGCGCGGTGACTTTATGTCCAGACTGAGTCCATCTGGTTGTATAATAAATCTCATTGTCAAGGTGAACAAGCTGAATCTGAAGCTAAAGAAGAGCGATGGCATGCGCGCACACACTATTTGTTTGTTCATTGAGCGTGTGGTGAGCTTTCCAAGATGAACGTCATTCCTATTAGCCAGACATATAACTTAATGGTGAGAACATTTAGATATTATTCAATGTTATCTTTTTCTAACGAATCTAATTGTGAAGGTGTAGCAAGAGGCATTGCTAGTCTGGAGAAGTCATTTAACTCATTTGACCCTTAGTGTATTTTCATGAAACTAAATAACATTCATATTATTAAGGAATTTCTCTAGTACCTTTTTTTTACAACATAGAGGCTTGCATTTCTTTCAAAGGTGATTTAGTAAAAGGCCTGAGGGCACATGCCATTCTATTTCTCAGACCGGTATTAAGATATACTAGTGCAAAGGGAAAAAGGTATTTGGTGATCAAGTAAATGGCATGAGGGCACACGCCATTATAAGCCTAAGCGCTAGTGGACACCTCCTTTTTGGTACTCTCAGCGGTACTATCATCCTTCTCCGGGTCAATTGTTTTGCTTTGGATTGTTGTCTCTGATGTTACTGGGGCGTTCTCGATAGTTGTTAATGTTGCCGTTTGTTCAGAAAAATGATCACCTGGAGTATAGTACGGGGAGTTTGGAAGACTTATATATTCTACATCTTCACCTATCTCCTTTTCCGTTTCCTTTTCTGCCTCACTTACAGATTTTGTGCTTGCCATGAGAACGCTCTTCACCCTAAAATATGGAGTTCGTTGTGTTATAAAAGGAAACCAACACACACGCTGCAAGGGAATGATGGTACATAAAGCACGTAAGCCCACAATATGGGTTTATGTGCCATTAATATGGGCCACACGCCATATTATTAGATTTATGCACGTGTGATTGGTAAATGCATATGTCACATCATCTTTGTTTTACCTCACACACTATATCAGGCCTAATGAACCATATCACATGTGCGCACATGCTATATATATGGAGAAGTATTATGCAAGGATAGAAATTCAATGCATGATTGTGGAGAGCAATGGCATGAAGCCACATGCTAAATAACATTTTAGAGAAAGAATTAAAATAAAAACATGCAAACAGTACTAAGTGGACCAAGACTTAGAAGTGCACAATTGAATGAGGTATTTCTAATAAATACTTCACTCACCTCATATAGGAATGGCTACCACTCTCAAATGGCGTATCACCTCATGCCATCACCTCGCAATTTGTTATAACAATCCGATGAATTCATATTCGGCTTGTTCACCTTGAACTTTAAGTAAGATTTGCTAGAACAACTAAGAATTTATACTTGTTATTTATATCATCTCACCTAGGAATGGCGTAAGGCCACATGCCATCACGCCTCCTCTTATTTAGATTCGGATTGTTCACCTTGAAATAAAATACATTAGAAACTTAGTAAAGGAATATTCATGAATCTCACCTTGAACCGGGGTTATGAATGCTCTTGCTTCATCTCTTGCATGGTCTGGCAAGGTGATGGTGGCACTCTGCTTCCGCATCCAACCATGCACAACATTATCCACCGATATGCTCATGCTGGGATCCCTTGGATTCAGCACCCATCTCTTTTCTAGGCAATCGTTCGTATATCCGGAACTTGGCTTGAACCACTCTACAGTTACATTGAAGGAGTTAGTTTCCGCGTCCTCCTTTGCATCAGTGATGCAGCGCCCCACCCATATCATTTGTTTTTTATTACTAGGTCTGACAAGCACGACCATTCCTTTGCAGACCTGTACTGGATTGAATGCTGAATCCGGCTTCTTGTTCCTCGGCCCACAATAGTGATCCTCAACATCGTTATCTGTCACTGCATTTCCAGAGGACATTGTTCCGCTACTATCTGGTGCTCTGGGTTCTAGCCAAAAGGACTCTTCCAATTCTTCATATACAACCGGCCCATTTTGGATAGCAGATATAATCTTCTCCCAGTATTCGATCAAAGGCTTGCACCTCTGAAAATAGGATTCTCCACCAAACACCAACCCCCTCTTCCAGAAGGCAATATGCTGTCTAATCCCGGCCACTATACTTTCCTGGTCTTTGAGTCCATCCGGATGCATCGGCCGTGGGGAACCCTGAGGAATCATAGGTTCCCCAGTTATGGGATCTCTCTTGAAGAGTTCAATGCCGTCCACTGGCAGCCACACTGTGTCCCATTCTCTCATCTTGTACCTCATCACTGGAGCACCGTCACGCATGCTGAAATGAAACTGAAGAGGCTTGGAGTGGCCAATCAGCATTTCGGATCCGTCCTTGATGTAGCCTCTTACAAACCCCTTAAAGTCTGGAACCTCTGTCAGAAGTGCAGCTTCAACAAT
>NW_003314300.1:501470-502779 GCF_000143415.4 Selaginella moellendorffii | reverse complement strand
CAAGCATCGCCAAGTACGCGAAGACGTACATGTTTTTGTTCTCACTGCCAGCATTGTCTGTTTGGAGCAGAAGATGGGGTGGAAGGCCACATCGGCCGCAAGAACTTCCTTGAGATTCTGCTTCGTTTGGATGAGGCTGTGCATTCACCGGGCGACCAGCCTCGTCGGAATGGCATGAGGCCTCACGTGATAACCCTACAATCTGACGGCCAACATATTCACTGGGATGGCATGGGGCCCCACGCGATACTGCAAGCCTTTGCTCCTCCTCCAGCTGAACCCTGTATGGGGTTCGATCGACAAGGGCCTTATGCAAGGGTTGGCCGTTCAGCTCAGTCTGCGCACTTTGCAGAGACCTTAAGTGTTTTGCTAGGGACGCAATCATCATGTTTGCACCCCCGCCACCCCATAGAGGTACAAAGAAGTTCCCATAGTTCTGGGCACCATGCCCCGACTCAATCCTGCCCCCAAGGCAATCTCTTCATCCATGCAGCTGCCTGTGTCTCTGTTTGGCATAATCGCTCATGAGGTAAGCACGTCTTTTTCTGGTCCATTTTGTCATGGATGATGCAGAGGTAAGAGTCAGGTCTCTCCATGGAGAGAATCTTGTTATGATAATATGCAGTCCTACAGCTTCTCTGCTCGATGTTGTGGTCGAGCCGCCTTCTAACCAACGTCTCTCGCTCTTGAGCGCTGCAAGAATTCTTCGACAAAGCCATTTTGATAGCAGTGCACTCGTCACACTTTGAAAAGCTGGAGTACTTTCCTATACTCACATCCCTGAACCTGTTGCTCCACAATCTACTAAATCTAGATTGGCTCAGCTTCCTGTAGCCATTACTCTGGAGTTCCCGATTCACATCTTCCAATATGGCCCCCTTGGTATACATGGAAGGGAGAACTCGTTGGGTGTCTCGTGTTCCATCTTCCAAGAGGCGGGTTTTATGTGGTTGCTGCTCGCTACATGTCTCGACAAACCTCTTGAAGATTGCCTCTCCATATACAACATGACCCCTGGTTTTGTGCATACCGTCGTTCCCATGGACTGCCTGTTGAACCCTTTGTTCCTCGAACTCAGTTTTGATTCTGTAGAATGTGGTTCGAGGGACTCCATAAATGATTCTCCATGCCTTCATGCAGACCAAACCCCTCTGGAAGACCATGCCCCCCACCTGATGTTCTGAAGCATCAACAGATGACCGTAATGCCTCATACACAAAATTGCGAGCTGCCTTCCAGGACAATGTTTTGTATCTTGCTCTCTCCTCTTCAATAGCATCCCAATCAGCATTTTGACAGCACCTCCTCT
>NW_003314300.1:497445-500242 GCF_000143415.4 Selaginella moellendorffii | reverse complement strand
CATAGACGCATAAACCACAGCCCACAACGCCGCTTACACAAGCAGCGCTCACTGTGCTCAGCGAAACCAAGAACACGGCGCACAAAAATGATAGACCTAGGAATGAGTTCCAGAATTCAAAAATAACACACGCTTGAACGTCACATCAAATCCTCTGACAAACCAGATCTTATGATTCCTCTGACAAATTTCAAACTGAGTAGCTTCTAGACTTTGCTGTCGGAGGTTGAACTTTGTCACATCATGTCCTTGCCTCGATCCAGCTGTGCCATGTCAGTGATTCGAACTTTGCCATGCCATGTCAGCGATCCGCGCCAAGATTATTCGCCGTGTAAAGGAATAATTATGCTGTGTGTGTACGTCCATTTATGGCAATATAAGGCCACACGCCATTCAAAGAATAATGCTAGTCGAGCATTTTTTGGTGCATTTTTGGGTTCAAAATTGCATGAGCCCACACGCTATAAAGTTTACCTGTACCAAAAATAGAAACAGCTTTATTTACTTGGGAATTTAAGTGGTTGAGGCATTTTTAAACTTACAAACACATGCCCTACTTACATTCCTTTGGTTGCTTAAAATTCAAAAATATTATAAACCTTTCTTTTTGCATTTTCAATGTTTTCAATTATGGTTTTTGATTTTCGTAGGACCAGCCTAGTAATCTATTTGCATCCCATCATGTTTATAGCTAGCTTTCGTTTGTCCCCTTCGCTAGCCTGAGATACATCTGCTCGGCATTTGCCTCTTACAGCATTTGCCCAGAAAGGGCATCTTTCTTCACGCAACATTTGCCACATGTTTAGGGTTTAGGGTTTAGGGTTTAGCAATTCAGTAGCTTGATAAACATGCAAATACAGAACTTGATGCAAAATCCTTTGATATGTCAGGACCATAAACACATTTCAATAGAGAGGGTCCTTTCATTTCATAACTCCTTACGTAGATCTTGGTGAAACCAGAGTTAGTGAAGTTAGTTTCTTGTGATCTCGCATCTAATTGTGATGTCCCTTTGCAGTTTCGATGGAAAGGTCAATGCACACCAAACTGTAAAATCTTGGAGCAAACATCCGGTTCTATGCCGTCTCCGGGCAGCATTCTAGCTTGGCGATGCAAGAGATAGTTGTGGATATTATGGTGGGCGAGGAGGTGAAGAAAGTCTTCAAGACAAGAGTTTTCCGCCTGATAAAAGGCAACTCGCCCCTCCGATCTATCATATACATCTCCCACGCGCAGAATGTCAAGCAAGAAACGTGCTACAAATCGGGTCTGTACGAGACATTGGCACGAACATGGAAGCTCTGGGTTCAACTAAAGAAGCCACAAAAACCAGGACAAAGACGTGCACTAGCAACTAGCGCCTGGCAGGTAAGCCTCGTTGCATGTGGCATAGCATGTGGCCTCACGCCATTTCCATTGCAGGAATTCTCGAGTCTTCTCTCGAAAACACTGGGGGTCAATGACACACTCAGCATCCATAACATTCTACTCGCGACAAAAGTTGTTTTTGACAAATGGGTAGATGTGCTGAGGAGGTACCATGACAGGGAGTTGCTAAACTCAATGGGTGTGGAGGACGGCCGGAAGCCCAATGATTTGAAGCTCAACACCTTGCGTTTCTCGCGGTCTCTAAACGACGATGACCTTCTGACAGTGGCTAATGCTCTTCTACGTGGTGAGGTAGTCTTCAACAAGACCAAAATGACTCCCGGCCATATTGTGACATACGAGGACTTGTGCACGACTCTGAGAGCTCGTGCGCTATTGAAAGAGCTACTCGGTGATGCCATTGCCTCGGGTTCAACACTACACCCACCAAAAAGAGAGACCGCAAAGAGCAGAAAGAGCAAGAAGAGGCAGCAAAAATCGTCGCAGATAATAGTACTTGATACTATTCCAACAAAGTATATACAATCGACGTGAGGCGTATCGACATCCAAAGCAAATACAACCACAGGCTAGTATCTGATGAGTGGGTGGAGAAACTGAAGCAGAAGATGCTTGCAAGTCCAGTAACACCCGACATCGCACCTTACAGAACCTTACCGGGTATATGTGAATTCGGATGAGGATCAAAGGTGGAGGAGCATCGTTTCCCGCGGAGATGAGCAGGTCAAGAACATCTTTTGTGTGATGGACTTCACAAACGAGGAGATCACTCATGCAGACGAAGTCAGCTCCATCATTGACTTAATGGTGGGACTTGCGGAGGTGGAATCTTCAGTCCACTATATGATCTACGACTCCGAATCCTATCACAAGTTCTGGAAGGCCTTGAACGAGGTGAAGGCTCGGTTGAAAGGCAAGGAGATGCGGGAGATCCATGGGATAATGGCTAAGAAGAAGATACCGACAAATGTCCGCATCTTCACAGTCGCCCTTGTTATTGGTCCTGCAGCAGAGTGGGACTGGAGTGACTTCCCAGCTTCGTTCAACAAAGCCGATCGAATTGATCTGAGGGAGGTCAATTTACCCGTGCCTGAGGAACTGAAGACGGCTATGGAGCTTTCGAATCCAAAGAAAGCTCCAGGTGCAGCATGGGAAATGCTCAGCTGGGTCTTCAACGCAATAGCGGGTGACTCCAAGGGCAAATGCGTTGTCGAGTACAACTGCGGCGGACTATTCTTTCGAGCCGCACTACTCAAGGGTGTCCCGTGTGTTGCGGTGACAAACTCCATTGAAGAGGTGACTTCAATGGAGCATATAATTACAGTTTCCAAAGAAAAACAGTATCTTCTCTACGAACCTGGTGAGTACGCACTTTAAGTTTAAATGTATCTCACAAGCTCTGTATGCA
>NW_003314300.1:477900-497345 GCF_000143415.4 Selaginella moellendorffii | reverse complement strand
CTCCACCAGCTAGCATGGAATGGAACTTGGTGCTTAGACCCAAGCCGGACGCAGAACAAGGACAGGCACGCAAGCGGGAGCTAGACTATGCCTCAGGTTGGTCGGCCATGCCCGACCTACCCACTATCCCTACTATACATTTGGAACCCCCCACAGCCCCCCCCCCTTGAGGAACACACGCTTTGGGCTTTCACCCCAAGCCTCCCTTAGTATCAGGAGTTAGTCTCTGGGACAAGCTTGAAACTTACTAAATATGGAATGTCCTTAGATTGCGAATTTGGGCACGGGACGAACACCGTTGTGTTCAGGACAATCTCTACATTCCGTAGATATGCCAAATGAGCAAATCTGGACACTTTCCATAAATAGCATTTGGGACCGAAATGAGACTAACACCAAGGGCATGATAGCGAGGGTGTTTGGCAGACACGGTAAGCTATCATGTAGCGATATTGAGGGACCAATCTCAATACGCGAGGGTTCTTGTCAAGCCAGTGCAAGACAGAGCAAAAGAGAACTAAAAAGCCAGGCCAAGTATGCTTGGCTGAATAGACACTTAGGAATTCCGTCCTTATGCTCATCCGGCCAAGTACAGATGCAAAGTCCAGTTTACTAACACTTGAACAAGAGGGGCTAATAAAGGGAACCAGCAATACCGACCTCCTGCCATCGTGGCAGTAAGGTAAGAGTGTCCGTAAGGACTAGTCGACAGGTAACTTTCGATACCCGAAGTCACATGCGCGACACTCTCCCCCCCTTGGGAAGATCGACGTCCTCGTCGATGCATACTCGAGTCTAGAATACCGCCAAGGAAACAACTCCAGAAAAAGTTCACGGTACTCACACTATGTGAGAAATGCACCAACTTAAATGAGTTAGGGGGCAACCTCTTTGTCTAACGCGGATGCGCTACCAGCTCAGACACCTTCCGGCCGTCGCCGACAAGGAAATGACCAACGGAGTCAGCCACCCTTGCTGCTCTGGGAGTCACCCAGCTTACAAAAGTGTGATATGCCCCTGCCCGCAGGGACATAGAGAGAGAAGCCAGAGGCCCCAACCCTCCTAAGCAAAGAAACCAAACCCGTCGGTAAGGTTTAGATAGACTACTGTCAACAGGCAGTTTAGAGTTGTTTACACGGTCACGCCCTTTCACGGAACAAGGAACATCGACAGAGAGGCGGGTTATGTGACCAGTCGACAGTAGCTACCCCATGACTAGAGATTTCAACATGCACACGAAGTGCCGAAGCCAGTCTGCCTATACTGGCCCAAACTCAAAGATCAATAGATGGACAATATCAAAGTCATAGACAATGATATCTTAGATATGTAATTATCAGTGAATAAAGCTTAGATGAGAACACAAATGTATTCCAAATAAGTTATCATCCGATAAACTAGTATTATAGTATAAGAACCACCAAGATCACTATCATTGGAAAACATAGGAATGACCATCCAACAAAATTCAATAGCAAGTGTATCATCAAGAAAACTTAATGACCAAACGTAACTATCAAAGATTGCAGATAGAATGCCAAACAACTTACGAAAGATAACTCAAAGAACACAAAGTATCATTGACTGACAAGCAAAATGCTCGCGAATGTATCACCCAAAGGAAATAACATCCAAATCTATCAAAACTAACTTGAGCAACAATCAACAGAAGAGAATGAATGCGGTAAGACCAACAAACACTCATTCCTGCCAACTATCACAAAAGCCAATCTAAATAGATCCCAACCAATAATACCAAGGAACTCAAGTTGCCTAAGCAAGTGTCAGCAACATCCTACTGATGTCTCAAACCCAAGAGACCAATCCAGAGCAAATCACAAAGAATATGTGATATTGCGAAAAGCCACAAGCCATCAAAGAGAACAACTAACCACCATAAAAGATCATCAATCATCCTATCAATAGAGAAATGCATAATCATCATCGAAGAAAGAATCGACTATCCCGAAGAACAGCAAATCATTCTATATCAACAATAATCAAGCAAAACCCTTGACAAGGATAATCAACTATCTTAGATGATAGTCAATTATCACCAATGATTGCTAGATGCAAAAACAAACTTCAACATCGAAGCTAATGAGCCAAAATGCCTTCCCCAACAACTTCTAACAAATGGAACAATGAGCACAAAACTCAAGAACCAAAAGCTCGAAGAAGCCTATAACTAAGTCTTGCCTAATAATGATCACGAGTTTCATAGAAGCTAACTTCAATGCTAAAGAAGAAATCATGGTGCAACCCACAATATCTTCCTCAACACATCCATAAGCCAAACTTCATAATGCCAAAGCTAATGAAGAGCATTTCTGCATCAATCCAAAAGCTAAGCATAACGAAGCTATGCTTAACAAGTGATCATCAAACGATCCTCCATGAATCCATCTATAGCAAGACGTAACTCACTTCATAACAAGCTCAAAAAGAATCATTAATGATTGCTATATATTCGAATTCAAACCCAATAAGGATTCAAACTTCCCAATATTGATCACTAACTCTTTTTCTTGTAAAGTTAGCATAGTCCATGATTAAATCACTTTTCAAGGAAAAGCTCAAAGCTCAACCCCTACTAAATAATCTCGTTTAGAACACAACTAACTCAAACTTGCCACTCAGTTCATTTGAACGTCAACATAGTTGCTAACTAGCAAACGCATGAATGCCAACAACACAAAGCTAAAGCCAAATCATCAACACTATATTCATTAAGACTAATGAAACTCAATATCAACCCTAAGGAAAGACATTTCATTTCACTCAAGTCTCAATATCAACAATATCAATGACAAGGCCTCACTTCAATGCCATCAACACCAGGACAAAGCTAGAAGGAAGCAAGAGTGAATCACCACTCGGAGCTTTCCAGCAACCAAGCTAACCAAGGTCGAAGATACTTTAATTAGTAACCGAGACCAATCCTCTAACAATACTCAGTTACAGATAACACATCATCAAGGAGTGATTCACCACGTCCAAGACTCAATGAAATCCAACACTACGGACTAAATGTAACCAAATGATATCGACAGAGGTAGAGTCGACATGTCAACATGGAAAACCCATGTATGTCTAACGACACGATCCTCCGCAACACTATTCGGTAAAGCAAGCCCACCACTGCTAAATCATCATCGAGCAAAGCAAGTGTCAACGGTCCTTGATGAAGTCTACAAGTAATCACTAGTCGCAAAGCAACTAACAATCACTCCTCAACTTGCGTTCACAAGACTCAAACACCAACTCTTGTCATCAAGTTATATACTTATCTAGCATAAACATAATACCTCAAACATGAGATAAAAGTTCATGGACAAGCACAAACTAAATGACCACTCGAATCCAACTCAACCATAATAAACTCACTAAAACATTTAGCCACTAGCTCTGAGCATGCCTTGAAGAGGCTAGCTATGCATGATCAACACTCAGTCGAAACTAAAGTGAAGACCATGAGATGAACTCACATCGGTACACAACCTCCTCATAGACAAAGCTATAGTACGGGTACCAACATCTCAACCTCAAACAACTAAGTTGGACATCACCATCCTTAGTCAAGGTGCAGGGCTGCCAAGACTAAGTCAAGATCAGTGAGAGCTCACTACTCTCATAGAGTCTTAGCGAAATGCAAGGTGCAACCTGCCACCGAGCATAATGCTACAAAAGAAAGGCATAAGAGTCACCTTTCTTAGAAAAGTGCAGCGGCCACTTTTCTACACCAACTCCAGACTCTATCCAACTCAATTGCTTTAGCCCCAAAAGTTAGCATCCCTTTCGGGTCACATCATACAAACTACCTACGAAGATCTAAGCCAACCGAAGTCAACTCCAACCCCTTCACTAGTTTGTACTGGCTTTCGAAAATGGAATGGTTTTCGAGCAAAGTGATCAATAGATCAGCCATTGGAAAAGTCTAAGAAAATTTGTGGAAAATTTTCCATCCTAGAGAAAGAATGACTCTCAGTCCAGGAATGCAAACTTTCAGGACTCAACCAACTTCCTCCTACCAACAACTTCACATAGATTCACCTCAACACAAATTCTCATGACCCAATAGCATGCTTAAGCATCGAACATCTTTGCCCATTTTCCTGACATCCAACTCCGACATCCGCAAAGTGCAAAATGAACATCCAAGGCTTGATCACGAAGACCACATCTTCGGATATCCACATTGCACTAACACTCTTCTTCAATCATCTTCAAGATCCAATGTGAAGCCAAAACACTAACAAGAAAAAATGACATGGAAAAATCAAGGTCCAAGGAAAATTCCTCATCACTTGAAATAACAATGCCACTTCCACTAACACAAGTGCTAGTGACGTCAATGCCCCAACTCCACATCTTCTCCATCCAACAATCTACTCCAAGTGCTAACGGATCAACCGACAAGCTATAGCAAATGAATGCTACAACCCTTTCCCAACACCTTAGTGGGCAAACTTAAGGAAACAAGGTACCTACTTAAGCTTAGCATAATGGACCACTATAGAGAATCCAATCAAAGCTACTACAATGCTACTTCGTGTAAGTAGACTAGCTTGTCCATCAACCACTTTGGGGTTGATCATCATTTACCCAAGCAACTTTGTAAACACATTACTCTTTATCACATGGATATGATATAAGCATCACAATGACTTGATCATCAATTGAGCAACACCACGAGCAATGCCAATGTCATTACTACAAATGTTTATGTGAGTATCAAGTGTCAACTCGATTCGACCAAATGCAACATAAATGCCACACTCCACCAATAGAGGTTAACGACACCCAACATCACTAACTTTTGTTCACAACACGGACAAGCTCATGCCACTCTCTTTCCGACCAAACTCAACACTAATCCAACACCAAGCTACTCAAGGAGCAATAGCAAGGTTTCTCGAAAAAGAATTGAGCATTGCAACCCAAGTCTTCCAATAGCAAGCTTAGACAAAATGGTTTAGCGCTTCACCGCTATCCATCCCACAACTCACCATTGTAAAACCACCATCTCCAACATGCATCAAGATAGGGACTCTTGATTGCATGATGTGAATACAAGCAATGAGTTAACACCTCGTTGCAGATCATCTCTCCAAGAAGAGAAAATGATTTACGTATTTGTTCCTTCATCCCCGACGACTCTCTTTTCGGTCTCATCTTTGACCAAACTTCAAGCTTGCTTTCGCACTGCCTTCAGTTTAATCGAAGAAAAGTTTATGAGAAAGCACGACCATGATTACTTGAACCAATAGACTAATCCCTATGGTCTTGATTGATCCAATTATAATCATGCCTAGGAGGGATCCACTAGTGCCGTGCTAAACAGCTACGGACCAGCCTATTTGCCACTCATAGCAAACCTAGGGAGGTTTGCTTTCACCCATGGTACATGGAACAACTCATGGAACCACTAGAACAACTTATGGAACCAACGATAGGCTAACATTAATCCTGCCAACTCAAAGTGTAACCTCGAGTTGCTAATGTGCCTCACTCACGAGCTCAAGCTCAAACTCGTGCAAACGGAACATCTCCAAACCATCCTATGAGCCCAAGCGCAAGCTCACATCATAAGGTACAACAAGGTAACAATATCCATACCCAAGGAACCAATTGCGAAGCCTTTGCACCCAAAACATGTACCCACTCGGATCATCGTTTTCATCTCTGCGTATGCAACGAGACTAGTTGCCCAATCTCATTGAATAGTACTCGCTGAGACTCATCCTCTGATACCAAATGTAGCGCACGTGGTTTTGACCCTTTATCCTATGGTGATTTACCATAGGATAACACCACGAAGCGGAACCTAAACCCTCTTTGTGCCACGTGACAGATGCCACGTGTCACATACCACGTGTCCATGCCACGTGTCCATAGGAACCCGAGGTTCAGGGCCTTGGGCCACTGAACGAAGGAACGGTGCCAAACTCCCAAGCGTGACGCCAAGGAGTGATGAAACCGGACCACGGAGCAACTCCCGAGCATATAGCCCAAGGAGCGAAGGGACAGGAGCCCGGAGCGACTTGGAACAGTCCTAGAGCAACCAGCATCCCAATGCCAGGACCAGCACGCAAAACGGAGCCAAACAGAGTCTGGCGCTATTTCGGCATACCGGTGGCCTAACGCGAGGATATGGGTACTCCACCAACTAGCATGGAATGGAACTTGGGCTTAGACCCAAGCCGGACGCAGAACAAGGACAGGCACGCAAGCGGGAGCTAGACTATGCCTCAGGTTGGTCGGCCATGCCCGACCTACCCACTATCCCTACTATACATTTGGAACCCCCCATAGCCCCCCCCCCTTGAGGAACACACGCTTTGGGCTTTCACCCCAAGCCTCCCTTAGTATCAGGAGTTAGTCTCTGGGACAAGCTCGAAACTTACTAAATATGGAATGTCCCTAGATTGCGAATTTGGACACGGGACGAACACCATTGTGTTCAGGCCGATCTCTACATTCCGTAGATATGCCAAATGAGCAAATCTGGACACTTTCCATAAATAGCATTTGGGACCGAAATGAGACTAACACAAAGGGCATGATAGTGAGGGTGTTTGGCAGACACGGTAAGCTATCATCCGGCGATATTGAGGGACCAATCTCAATACGCGAGGGTTCTTGTCAAGCCAGTGCAAGACAGAGCAAAAGAGAACTAACAAGCCGGGCCAAGTATGCTCAGCTAAATAGACACTTAGGAATTCCTTCCTTATGCTCATCCGGCCAAGTACAGATGCAAAGTCCAGTTTACTAACACTTGAACAAGAGGGGCTAATAAAGGGAACCAGCAATACCGACCTCCTGCCATCGTGGCAGTAAGGTAAGAGTGTCCGTAAGGACTAGTCGACAGGTAACTTTCGATACCCGAAGTCACATGCGCGACAGAGGTGAAGGCTCGGTTGAAAGGCAAGGAGATGCGGGAGATCCATGGGATAATGGCTAAGAAGAAGATACCGACGAATGTCCGCATCTTCACACTCGCCCTTGTTATTGGTCCTACAGCAGAGTGGGACTAGAGTGACTTCCCAGCTTCGTTCAAGAAAGCCGATCGAATTGATCTGAGGGAGGTCAATTTACCCGTGCCTGAGGAACTGAAGACGGCTATGGAGCTTTCGAATCCAAAGAAAGCTCCAGGTGCAGCATGGGAAATGCTCAGCTGGGTCTTCAATGCAATAGTGGGTGACTCCAAGGGCAAATGCGTTGTCGAGTACAACTGTGGCGGACTATTCTTTCGAGCCGCACTACTCAAGGGTGTCCCGTGTGTTGCGGTGACAAACTCCATTGAAGAGGTGACTTCAATGGAGCATATAACTACAGTTGCCAAAGAAAAACAGTATCTTCTCTAAGAACCTGGTGAGTACGCACTTTAAGTTTAAATGTTATCTCACAAGCTCTGTATGCAGGAGCGTGGCCACCCCCAGATGCTGAAACGGCGTTAACAGCTACTGATGTTAGGCCGAGCTCACAACCTGCACAAGGTAAGGTCACGTGAGGCCTCACTCCATTTTGATTATAGATCGTTGTGAATATTCAGACACGAGGACTGAAAAGCGCACTGGTGGCGCGTCGAAGAAGGACAAACAGACAAGCAATAGGAAAAAAGGAGGTACAAATTATATTTGCAATGGCGTGTGGTCTCATGCCATTCCTTGCAGGAGACACTTCTTCAAAGGCAAAACAGGCAAGCACCAGCCAAGCTCAAACTGACAGTGGTCATAAAAAGCGAAAGCACGTTGGACAGTCGTCGGGATCAAAGGCGTTTGATTCGAAAAGGAAGAAGGGCAACGAAAAGATGATAGGTAATGCCTCGCGGTTATGGCGTGTGTGCTCATGCCATTCATTGCAGATCAAGGGCTGAGTGAAAGGAGCCAGTCACCACCTTCTGACTCAGATTCCTATGGCGGACTCCCCTTCCCCAATCTCAATGGAGAGGTACAATGGATGAGGGATGCTTTTCAAGTCAGGGCCACGTTTTTCTCATCTCGTCGTCTTCGAAGGGTGCAAGAACGTGCAGAAACCATGTTAAGACAGTCGGGTGAGGATACGGTCCTAGGTCATGCACTAAAACAGGCTATGGATGTCTTGTATTTTGAGATGGAAACTCGGCCAGATGATTTTCCCAAGATTGTCCTGGAAAAACAAGCCATCCAGCCTGAGCAGCCTATGGAAGAAATGCAGGAGGGGGATGAGGAGCCAGAGAAAGATAATGAGCAGGAAGAGCAGAAGGACGAAGAGGAGGACAAAGAAGAGGAGGACGAAGAAGAGGAGGATGAAGAAAAGGAGGACGAAGAGGACTTGGATGGTCCTCACAATGGTGACGATCACAATAACGACGATGACGATGATGACGACGATGGCCAGCCTAAGGTGGCCAAAGAGCAGCGGAGGAAGGTCATACAAGACAAACCATCAGGTAAATAATAGTACATCCATTCCTAACCTTTTACCATTTCTAACATTGTCCATGTAGGTCGCAGAAGAAATGGTAAGTAGAGATTATTCAGTTGAATTAAGATACAAACTCTAGCCTTTAGTGTCGAGGAAGGATAGTGCCAAGCAAGGGTCGAAACGTATGTCCAATCCTTCAGAATCAGCAGTGCGCCCAAGTGATATCGGTCCTAGTTCCTCAATAGCAGTTGATGGTAAATACAGTATAGTTGATTCAATGTGCTAATGAGTTTGTTTTTAGTAGCACGGGAGGATACCATCTCAATCGAAGGGAGATATTTGGACATGCATATGGATCCGCCAGTGGACTCTACTTGCCTGCAAGAGTCATCAGAGCTGGTGGAGGCTACTATCCATATCAACGCCAAGCAAGCTGACCACACTCCACTTGATGCTGCCCATACCACTGAGTCAATCTTGTCCACGTATCCAACTGACGGTGACCAGGCGCCATTGGACCCGCATGAGGCCGCCCCAGCCGCCGAGCCGGTCGTATCCTCATTTCCAACGTGTGCCCAATTGTCTGACTACGCGCCGTTGGAACCTCCCTACACCGCCCCTGCTGCCTGTTCGGTCATGTCCACTTTGCCAACGGAGGCACCAGCTGAAATGGCGTATGATCACACGCCATCGGAACCACCCTATGCCACTGTTGAGCCAGTTGTACCAGAGTCTACAGCTGAAATGGCATGTGCCCACACGCCATCGGATGCGATTGACCCCACATTGCAGAGGAGAGTATTTCCGCCCTTCACGTTTCCTCGACCAAAACCCTCTGAACGACCATCGGGAGCACCATTCGCTAATATTGTAGATGGTAAAATTGACTTGTACCATTTTTTATGCTGACGCATTTCATTTCAGAGTCACGGCGAAGGTACTGTATCGTTTTTGATCTGAACGGTGTCCTTTTCTCCCATGAGCGTGGCTCGTCCTCGAATGTCACTGCACCCTCCAAAGCCTGCGGTTGCAAGTTGGTCAAAAGAGACAGATTCACATTAATCACACGGGAGAAACTGCGGGATCTAATAATGACCATGTGACACTTAAAACAGAGGGCCGGGTTCAATTTGCAATTGGGAGTTTGGACATCCATGATGCGCCACAATGCATTAACGTTGCTACAGATGATGCACGATCAGACGCGAGTAATATTACCATTTGACTTTCTCCTAACGCAGGAGGATTGCTTGACTATGGTCCATGTGAGGGGTAGCAAGCCCATCTTCGTCAAGGCAGAGGCTGTAGTGATGAACCGGACTGCTAGGTCAAGTGAAATCCTCATCATCGATGACTCGCCGATTAAAACTGCAGCGAACACGCACACATATGCAGTGCACCCCATCTCTTGCAGTATGGAAACTAGGGAGAAGAAACCATATGTTCTGGGGGACCTTGCAAAACGGCTTGAAGCGATGGTGATAGAGAACCGGCCAGTCCAGGAGGTGGCTGCAGAAATCAACCAAATGGCAGATGGAACGGTATATCAGAAGCCATTTGATCAGACAGACACCAGTCATCATTTATGGCATGTATATTGTCTAGCCAAGCACTATCCGCATCTCCATAATCTGCTCAACCGGATGGGTTCTTCGACCACTGAACATGAGCGTGGACGTATTAGAGAAGAGATGGCATTACTATTGGGTTTAAATCCTGATAGTGTGGAGAGTGATGAAATTCCAAGATTATTGTATAGGCGTTGGAGGCAAAAAATAACAGTCTGAGATGGCATGTATTTATTTAAAAATGTAACTTATTATGGCATGGGGTTCCATGCCATTGTATTAATATTAAAAGACAATTCTTTGAGAGGATTTGCATTTACAGCATGTTATTGGAAGTCTACGAAGTTGTTTTATTAATAAGGGGAAAGTAAAGATTGAATGGGGACTTGGGCTCCACCTAGACTTGGAGCAACTGAGCCAATATTAAAAGGATGGAAAGAAATTGGACGACGATGACAAGGAGAAGAGAGAGGTGAAGCAGTGGCAGGGGGAGGAGAAGTGATTGAGTAGACATTTCCTTGTTTAAAATAAAATGGCATGTGCCTCAATGCAGTTGAATTTTGTTATATTTATATACTATATAAAGGTTTGGAAACCTTATTTTACAAGTGGGATAATGACAATTCCCACTTTAACAAAATAGAGCTTTATTCCCCATGTCTGTAGGCATCCTAAGGATGTTAAGGAGTGGATCTGGGATGATCCCTCTTGGACGGATGACCCAGTCTTTGAGAGACGAGATGGGAATGCAGGTGGCGTTGGACCACCAGTGTGACCAAGGTAATTGGGCATGGCCTTAGCGTAACGGGCTGATACGTCGGTGGTACCTTGGGGTGTCGATCATGGGATCGGACACGTGGAGCACTTGGACCAAGTGCTAAGGTTGAGTGGCATGGATGCCATTCTCGGGGCTAGCAAGCCCCAAGTCCTGATTTGGACTTATGGAGGTTGTGAATGAGACTCCTCCATGTGGTCGGAGGTGTGGTTAAGTGACTAAAGTAGAATGGAAAATTTAGTCGCTTACAGATAGCACCTTTTATCCATCATTCGCTAGGGACTTTGTCCCTTGGGCATTGTCCATTGCCCTCACGACACCAAACAACACCTTTTGGTGTTCTAGAGTGTCTAGGTGTCCCAATGATGGCCTCTCTGACAATGAGCATTCTCTTTTCGACATTGACTTACTATATCACAACATAAGCAATTTATCCCTCATAAGGGTATATCTAACTTCTTTATCCCAATAAGAAGTCTTAGGTAGTTGCCTTTTACCAGTTTAACGAATTATTTTGCACCTTTTGCTTAGTTGCCTCATAGTTGTCAAGTCCTATAACTCATTGCTGGTGCTTCCACACCTCCATCATTATCTGAGTCACCACACTCTAACCGCATGCCTTTTAGCTTAGGCTATGCTATTCTCATTTCCATTGGGATTCCTTTGGACGGGGTTATCATGAACCCGCCAACTTGACCTCAAGGCAGCACGCCTTGGCACGTTTGGTGTCTCCACACCCTCAGCTCCATGAGCCTACCTTTATGACACTTCTTACTTGTGTCTAGGTCTTTTTGCTAAGACCAATATAGTTGTCTCTTATGCTAATTATCCATTAGCATTGCACCATAGTGTTTGCACCCAACTCTGGGCCAAAGTTGCTTTCTTTTGGGAACATCTTTCCCACAACTTTAACATGGCACATTCTGCCATCAATGAGATACCTACTGTTCTCATCCTTGGATCTTATGATCCTCCCCATACCTCATGGGGCACTATACACCTCAGTCCAAATGCTTCAACCAATCCCTTAGGGCTATTCTCTGACTCCACTTGAGTCATCTAGCATTTTAGACTTTGCTAATCTAACGACCTGCGAGGTCTTAGTCTTCGAAGTGCCAACTCGCTGGAATACAACTTCTTGTATTCAGGTCCTGCTTACAAGGACCATCTTTGCAAGTGTTACTCCGACACTTGATTTGTTCTCTTGGGGCAACCTTTTGCCCCTTAGGACCACTTGTCCATGTGATGAGAAGACCAACTCATCCTCTGAGTACACCCCCAACTCCTTGGGTTGTTCCAGCATTTATTAGAGGTAGCCCCGGCTACCATTTCAAGGACTTGTGTCCTCTTCCGTATTTGACCTCCCATGGTCATCAATTCTGGTCTCAAAGTTATGAGCACCAGCCTCAACTATATGAAGGTAATTTTGTGACTCCTTTATTGTTTTGGAGTCTACATCTTTCCCGTGATCCCAATTATAGTTGTTTACCACAACTACGTTAGCCCGTTTTCTGCGTCAAACGCTCATCTGGATCACATCCTCAGCTCTTTGAGGAAACCCTTATACTATTCCCAAGATCCCAAAGTCGTTCCATTATTGGCCCTTTTCTATCCACCACATTGTGCCCAAGTTCACGCATGAACTTGAGTGGAGAGCAATGTCCTCTCGACATGATACTCCTCAAGGACAGGCCCACTCCTAGGACCTTCCGATGCCAACATCAATGGTGATATACTTGAGCACCAATAAAAGTCGGACTAAGGAACAGCTCCGATACCAAGTTGTAAGCGACTAATTTTTCTCTTCTACTTTAGTCACTTAACCCTGCCTTTGACCACTTGGAGGAGTCTCATTCACAACCTCCATAAGTCTTGTTCAGGACTTGGGCTTGCTAGCCCCGAGAATGGCATCCATGCCACTCAACCTTAGCATATGGTCCAGGTGCTCCACGTGTCCGATCCCATGATCGACACCCCAAGGTACCACTGACGTATCGGCCCATTATGCTAAGGCCATGCCCATTTACCTTGGTCACACTAGTGGTCCAACACCACCTGCATTCCAATCCCGTCTCTCAAAGACTGGGTCATCCGTCCATGAGTGATCATCCCAGATCCACTCATTAACATCCTTAGGATGCCTACAGACATGGGGAATAGCCTTCCCCAATATCTCCGTTCCAGTCCCCACCAAGTCCCTTTCTGTCCTTGGCCGTGTTCGCCAACACTACCACTAGATCAAGGCCCACTGGCCCGACCACTAAGTCCCTCTATCCTCTAGGACTGCTTCACTGTGTAACTGTGTCCTTGGTCACCACACCAGAGGGCTACTCCTCTTCCTTTCCACAGTCTGGGACTTTGGGACACCATTTCGGAACACCGTGGCCCTACGCGGGCCTCATGGGTACTCTCCCCGCCTTCCACCTTTGGGTGCTCTAGCCATGGGCTTAGAGCGAGGTTCCATTGAGCCACGCCAGGTATCCAAGTAGGTAGTGCCACCCACACTTGGACTGGGAGCATTGGCCAGTCAATCTCCCGGGGGAACTAGAGCCGGCTCTTGAACACTTCACCAAGCTACCCCGCTTGTCGGTCTGTGTTCACTCTAGTCTTGGACTTCACAGTGGGCAGCTCATCACCCAACACTGGGTCCGGCGTTCTTGGGCCAAACTGGCCTTTCCTGGCCAAACTGGCTCCACTGCAGTCCTCCCCCTACTATACTTTTAGAGCTCACCAAACCCCCAGGGTCTGGGAGACGAACGCTTTGGGCTTTCACCCTCTCAGACTTGAACTCGGACTCGGACTCGGACTCAGACTCGGACTCGGACTCGGACTCGGGCTTGGTCTTGGCCTCGGCCTCGGTCTCGGTCTCGGTCCCGATCTCGGTCTCGGTCTAGGTCTCGGTCCCGGTCTCGGTCTCGACTTCGGACTCCATCTCGGGTCCATCTCAGACTCCATCTCGGGTCCATCTTGGACTCCATCTCGGGTCCATCTCGAACTCCATCTCGGGTCCATCTTGGACTCCATCTCGGGTCCATCTCGGACTCCATCTCAGGTCCATCTCGAACTCCATCTCAGGTCCATCTCAGACTCCATCTCGGGGTCCATCTCGGGGTCCATCTCGAACTCCATTTCGGACTCCATCTCGGGTCCATCTCGGACTCCATCTCGGACTCCACTTCGGACCCCAACTCGGGTCCATCTCAGACACTTTCACGTGTCATGTGTTGGTCCTTTTGGGTCCCTTTTTGGAGCCTCGCTTATTGCTCGCTTCGTGCTCGTTCCTCAAGCACTTCATTGGGAGTTCCACTCTCACTCTTGACCTTTTCAAATCGGAGTTTTTAGTCCAAACGTGTTACGCTCGTTTGGCTTTTGCTTCGGCCACTACCATGTGGCACCCTTTCGGCTCCACTTTGGGGCCTTGGGATTTTGTGTCTCACAACCTTACGGGTCATTGGATTAGCAAAGTCCAAAAATCCTAGATGACTCAAGTAGAGTCAAGGAATGGTCCTAAAGGATTGGTGAAAGCATTTTGACTGAGGTGTGTTGTACCCCACGGAAGATGGGGAGAATCATAAGATCCAAGTATGAGAACAGTGGGTATCTCATTGATGGCAAAAAAGGCCATACTAAAGTTGTGGGAAAAATCTTTTCAGAGGAAAACAACTTTGATACAAAATTGTGTGTAAACTCTATGGTGTAATGCTAATAGATAGTTGGCATGAGAAGGAACTGTATTGGTTTTGGCAAGGACCTAGACACAAATGAGAAGTGTCATAAAGGTAGGCTCATAGAGCCGATGGTGTGGAGATACCGAATGTGCCAAGGCATGATGCTTTGAGATCAAGTTGGCAGGTTAACGAAAACCCCTTCCCAGAGGAATCCTAATGGAAATGGAAATGGCATGGCTTAATCTGGAAGGCATGCGATTGGAGTGTGGTGACCCGAATAATGATGGAGGTGTGGAAGCATCAAGCAATGAGTTATAGGACTTGACAACTATAAGGAAACTAAGCAAAAGGTGTAAGATAATTGGTTAAATGGGTAAGAGATAGCTACCCAAAACTTCTTAATGGTATAAGGAAGTTAGATATACCCTTACATGGGATAAATTATTTATGTTTTGATATAGTGAGTCAATGTCATAAAAAGAAATGTTCATTGTCAAAAAGGCTATTATTGGGACACTAGAACACCAGGAGGTGGTGTTTGGTGTCGCAAGGGCAATAGATAAGGCCTGAGGGACTAAGTCCCTAGCGAATGATGGATAAAAAGTGTTATCCAAACGTCCAAGGTTGCGAAGATAGAAGAAGACTATCTACCCAAATTGGACAAAGCCAAAATGGAATTTTGGCAAAGCTAGTGATGGGCATATAAAAGCCCATAAGTAGCAATGTTAATCTTAGTGTGTAGGATTATAAGTTAAGCATACCCAAATTGAGGAACCACTCCCTAGGCTATCAAGTAGGTTCATCCTTAAAAATACTTGCTACAACATAGTAGAAAGTGCAAAACTATCCTCCTAGTCTAGAAGAGAATAACTGAAGGAAAGGTGTGAGGCCAAAAACAAGTAGTAAGGGGATAGAACTAAACCATATGAATGAAATTGCATAACCAAGGGTGGTTATGCTAATTGGGAGTGGAGAATCAAATGGGTGCTCAAGCGTGTTGTTACTAACAACTGTGATGCCATGATGCCATGTGATGCATATATAGAAGTTGGGTGAGTCTAGTGCTTGGGTTTGAGTCCCAACTCACTAGGGTGCGGTGATGGTTTGAAATATGAGGATACTCATTTTTTGGTGGTCATGAACTCTCAGTAAGGAGATTGGCTTGGGCACACTGCCAAGCGAGGGATGCCCTAAAGTCGTGATACACGGTTAAATTGCTTAATGTGGCTCGGCATATCTAACTTGAACACTTTGGTGCGAGTGGCACCAAGGACGTGGTGAATGAGATGGGGACACTTAGTCTCAGTTGCTATGGACCCTTAGCGGGAAGGGTTGGCTTGGGTGCACCGCCAAGTATGGGGGATGTCCCCGGGGTCATGGTGAATAATTTAAAGGTCTAGAAGATTTAGTACCTATTGGCAAACCTATTAAGGTGCCAAAATTAGATCACTAGGTGATCTTATGGCTAAAACAAGGATAAAGTCCTTCTGAGGTTAAAGGATAAGGTTCCTAGTTCAAAGTGTTGATTTGAATTATTGATGATGGTGTGGTTTGGTCAAGGTGACCAAGTGGGAAGAACACCTAAGGGAAATTATTTGAGACAGTGTGATGGCATAGTGAGTTTGAAGAAAGTAGTCTCTATAAGAGACCCATGGGAGGGTCACACAGTTGGGCCAAGGATAGAGCCCATAGTAGAAAATGCTAAAGAGACGTATTAAAGGTGAACACCCTCTGGACATGGCAAAGTAGAGTATTTGCTATGGAACCGAAAGGATACCTCGAGAATGGAGGTAGCGATCCGATGTTGTTGGGTGCAACAATCAAGGATAGGAGCAAGAGACTAGTGGCTAAGAAAAGAGCTATGGGAATCATGGGAAAAAATCTAAAAGGCAAAGTTAGGCTAAAAACACTAATGTGTTGGGTGCTAACAAATTCTAGGAAATGCAATGTGTTTCCAAGGATGGATTCCTAATTGCTCTGATTTGGCGAAAGTGGAAGCTCCAAGGGAGGGAGCCGTAAGGTAGCCAAATGATAGGGCCATGGATAGCCCTAGCATAAATTATGATAACTGAAACTTGGTGCCCAAGGTAGTTTTGTCTATGAGGAGGTTGTGTACCAATATGAGTCCATCTCATGGTCTTCACTTTAGTTTTGACTAAGTGTTGATCATGCATAACTAGCTTCTTCAAGGTATGCTCAGAGTTATGGACTAAATGCATTAGTGAGCTTATTGTGGTTGAGTTGGATTCGAGTGGTTATTTAGTTTATGTTTGTCCATGAACCTTTATCTCATGCCTAGGATATTATGCTTATGTTGGACAAGTATATGACTCAATGGCATGAGTTTAGTGTTTGGGTCTTGTGAAGGCAAGTTGAAAGAATGATTGTTAGTTACTTGACAACTAATGATTGCTTATAGACTTTGTCAAGGATTGTTTGACACTTACTTCGCTCGATAATGATTTAGCAATGATGGGCTTGCTTTACTAGATGGTGTTGCAAAGGATCATCATTAGACTTACATGGTTTTTCCATGTTGGTATATTGATTCTACCTTTGTCAATATCATTTGGTTGCGTTTATTTTGTAGTGTTGGATTTCATTGAGTCTTAGATGTGGTGAATCACTACTTGATGATGTGTTATTTGTACCTGAGTAATATTGAAGGATTGGTCTCGGATACTAAGTATAGTATCTTCAACTTTGGTTAATTTGGTTGTTAGAAAGTTTTGAGTGGTGATTCACTTTTGCTTTCTTCTAGCTTTGTTATAATGTTGATGGCATTGAAGTGATACCTTGTCATTGACAATATTGATATTGAGATTTAAGTGAAATAAAATATCTCTCTATAAGATTGATGTCAAGTTTTATTAGTCTCGATGAAGATAGTGTTAATGATTTGGTTATAGCTTTGTGTTATTGGCATTCGTGCATTTGCTAGTTAGCAACTGTATTGACGTTCAAACAAGCTGAGAGGCAAATTTAGTTAGTTGTGTTATAGACGAGATTGTTTAGTAAGGGTTGAGTTTTGGTTTTTCCTTGAAAAGTGATTTAGTCATGGACTATGCTAACTTTACTAAAGGAAGAGTTAGTGATCGATATTGGAATATTTGAATCTTTGCTAAATTTCAGTTGGGATATATCAATCATTAATGATTTTTCTTGTGCGAGTTATGTCTTGCTATAGATGAATTCATGAAGGATCAGTTTAGTGGTCACTTGTTGAGCATAGCTTCATTGTGTTTAGCTTTTAGATTGATGCAGATATGTTTTTCATTAGCTTTGGCATTATGAAGTTTAGCTTATGGATGTGTTGAAGAGGATATTATATGTTGTACCATGATTTCTTCTTTAGCATTGAAGTTAGTTCATGCAAAACTTGTGATCATTGTTAAACATGACTTAGCTGTAGGTTTCTTCGAGCTTTTGGTTGCTTGAGTTTTTATGCTCATTGCTCCATTTGTTAGGAGTTGTTGGGGAAAGCATTCTAACTCTCAGCTTCAATGTTGAAATTGGCATTTGTATTTAGCAATCATTGGTAATAAGTGACTATCATCTAGGATAGTTAAATATCCTTATCAAAAGTTTTACTTAATTATTATTAATATGGAATGATTTGCCATTCTTTGGGATGATGGATTCCTTCTTCAATGATGATTCTGCATATCTCCTTTTGATGGGATGATTGATGATCTTTCATGATGGTTAGTTATTTTTTTTGATGGCTTATAGTTTTTCGCAATACCATATATTCTTTGTGGTTTGCTTTGGATTGGTCTCTTGGGTTTGAAACATCAATAGGATGTTGCTAACACTTGCTTGAGCAACTTTGGTTCCTTGGTATTCTTGACCGGGATCTATTCAGATTAACTGGTGTGATAGTTGGCATGAATGAGTGTTTGTTAGTCTTACCGCATTCATTCTATTTTGTTGATTGTTGCTCGAGTTAGTTTTGATAGATTTAGATATTATTTCTTCTAGGTGATACATTCGTGAGCATTGTGCTTGCCAGTTAATGATACTTTGTGTTTTTTGAGTTATCTTTAGTAAGTTGTTTGGCATACTGTCTGCCATCTTCAGTAGTTAAGTTTTATCATTGAGTTTTCTTGATGATATGGTGGCTATTAAATTTTGTTGGATGGTGAATTCTATGTTTTCCAATGATAGTGATCTTGGTGGTTCCTATCCTATAATACTAGTTTATCGGATGATAACTTACTTGTAATGTTTTTGTGTTTTAATCTAAAATATATTCACTAATAATTAAGTCTCTAAGATATCATTGTCTTTGACTTTGATATTGTCCATCTATTGATCTTTGAGTTTGGGCCAGTAATGGGTAGACTGGCTTCGGCACTTCATGTACATGGTGAAATCTTTAGTCATGGGGTAGCTACTGTCGACTGATCACATAACCTGCCTCTCTGACGATGTTTCTTATTCCATTAAAAAGGCGTGACCGTGTAAACAACTCTAACTACCTATTTACAATAGTTTATTTAAACCTTACCAACAGGTTTGGTTTCTTTTCTCATGAGGGTTGGGGCCTTTAACTTCTCTCTCTATGTTCTTGCATACAGGGGCGTATCACACTTTTGTAAGCTGGGTGACACCCAGAGCAGCAAGGGTTGCTGACTCCATTAGTCATTTCCTTGTTGGCGACGTCCGGAAGATGTCTGAGCTGGTAGCGCATCCGTGTTAGACACAGAGGTTGCTTCCTAACTCATTTAAGTTAGTGCATTTCTCACATAGTGTGAATACTGTGAATTTTTTCTAGAGTTGTTTTCTTAATGGTATTCTAGACTTGAGTATGCATCGACGAGGATGTCGATCTTCCCTAGGGGGGAGAGTGTCGCGAATGTGGCTTCAGGTATTGAAAGTTACCTGTCGAATATTCTTTCCTTACTGCCATAACGGCAGGAGGTCGGTATTGCTGGACTCGTTATCAGTCTCCGCCTAAGCTAGTTGAGAAACTGGTTTTCGCATGTGCACTTGACCAGATGAGCATAAGGAAGGAATTCATAA
>NW_003314300.1:476813-477800 GCF_000143415.4 Selaginella moellendorffii | reverse complement strand
GGGGGGGGGGGGGGGGTTTCCAAATCTATAGTAGGGATAGTGGGTAGGTCAGGCATGGCTGACCAACCTAAAACATAGTCTAGCTCTCGCTTGCGTGTCTGTCCTTGTTCTGTGTCCAGTTTGGGTCTAAGCCCAAATTCCATTCCATGCTAGCTGATGGAGTACCCATGTCCTTAACCCATGTCCTTATGTTAGGCCACCAGTATGCCGAAATAGTGCCAAACTTTATTTGGCTCCGTTTTATGTGCTGGTCCTGGCAATGGGATGCTGTAGCGCATGTGATCATGGGATGAGATTTGGATATACTGTCACTGTGGATCCTTGGAACCTTGGGGGATAAATGGGGATAAAATAGCCACTAAGGGCTCTCTCATTAAGCAATTGCCCCTTTTCCAGATGGCTTAAGGGGAGAGAGATAAAGTGCGCTACAATTGGTATCGGAGCAAATGGCACGGGTTCGATTCCCATTGATTAGTGGCTACTTAAAATATAATATACCTTTGAGTAAGTTATATTCCTACCCCTAAATTTGAAATCGTACATATTGGGCATCCATGTGTACGTCTTTCCTCTTGAGAATAGCTAATCTACACAATGGAAGGATTGGTAGATTGAGTGCAGAAATGGAGGTGCTAGTTCCCCTTGGCTCAATAGGGGTTGTTAGTCAATAGTTAATGAGGACATTGACATCTCTGAAGGGGGGGTGAGTGTAGCGCATGTGATCATGGGATGAGATTTGGATATACTGTCACTGTGGATCCTTAGAACTTTGGGGGATAAATGGGGATAAAATAGCCACTAAGGGCTCTTTCATCAAGCAATTGCCCCTTTTCCAGTTAGCTTAAGGGGAGAGAGATAAAGTGCACTACAAATGCTAGTTGCTCTAAGACTATTTCTAAGTTGATCCGGGCTCCTATTCCTTCGCTCCTTGGGCTATATGCTTGGGACTTGCTCCGTGGATCGGTTCCATCACTCCTTGGCTTCATG
>NW_003314300.1:453743-476150 GCF_000143415.4 Selaginella moellendorffii | reverse complement strand
CAAATATTGGCGAGTGCCAAGAGTGAAAAGGGTAATATATGTTGGTATACTTTTATAAAATAGTTTATGTTTCGATGAGGACATCAAACTTCGTCTAGGGGTGGTGGAAATGTGAGACACAAAATCCCTAGGCCCCAAAGTGGAGTTGAAAGGGTGCCACGTGGTAGTGGCCGAAGCGAAAGCCAAACGAGCATAACACGTTTGGACTAAAAGCTTCGACTTGAAAGGTCAAGAGTGGGAGTGGAACTCCCAACAAAGTGCTCGAGGAACAAGCACAAAGCAAGCAATAAGTGAGTCTCTAGAAAAGGGACACATGAGGACCAACACATGACACGAGATAGAGTTCGAGATGGACCCGAGATGGACCCAAGATGGAGTCCGAGATGGAGTTCAAGATGGACCCGAGATGGAGTCCGAGATGGAGTCCGAGAGGGACCCGAGTTGGAGTCCGAGATGGACCTGAGATGGACCCGAGATGGACCCAAGATGGAGTCCGAGATGGACCCAAGATGGAGTCCGATATGGACCCGAGATGGAGTCTGAGATGGACCCAAGATGGAGTCCGAGATGGAACTGAGATCGAGACTGAGTCCGAGCCTGAAACCAGGACAGAGACCGAGTCCGAGTCCGAGTTCAAGTCCGAGTCTGAGTCCGAATACTAATACAGGTTGTTGGGTGAAAGCCTAAAGTGATCATCCCCCAAGGGGGGGCGGGGGGGGCTGTGGGGGATTCCAAAAGTATAGGAGGGAGAGTGTAGGGGTTGGAGCCTAGTGGAGCCAGTTTGGCCAGGAAAGGCTAATTTGGCCCAGGAAGGTTGTACCCAGGTGTTGGGTGATGAGTTGACCATTGGGAAGTCCAAGACTAAAGTGAATACAGACCGACAAGTGGGGTAGCTTGGTGAAGTGTTCAAGAGCCGACTCTAATTCCCCCGGAAGATTGAATGGTCGATGCTCCCAGTCCAAGTGTGGGTGGCACTACCTACTTGGATACCTGGTGTGGCTTAACGGAACCTCGCTCTAAGCCATGGCTAGAGCACCAAAAGGTGGAAGGCGGGGAGAGTACCCACAAAGCATGTGTAGGGCCACGGTGTTCCTAAATGTTGTCCTAAAAGCCCAAACTATGGAAAGGAAGAGGAGCAATCCTCTGGTGTAGTGATCAAGGATACAGTTGTGTGGGGAGGAAGTCCCAGAGGACCATGGGACTTAATCGTCGGGCTTGTGAGCCTTGATCTAGTGGCAATGTTGGCGAATACGGCCATGGGCAGAAAAGGGACTTGGTGGGGACCGGAAAAGAGATATTGGGGAATGCTATTCCCCATGTTTGGGGGCATCCTAAGGATGCTAAGGAGTGGATCTAGGATGATCACTCATGGACGGATGGCCTAGTCTTTGAAAGACGGAACTGTGATGTAGGTGGTGTTAGACCACCGGTGTGACCAAGGTGAATGGGCATGGCCTTAGCGTAACGGGCTGATATGTCGGTGGTACCTTAGGGTGTCGGTCATGGGATTGGACATGTGGCGTACTTGGACCAAGTGCAATGGTTGAGTGGCATGGATGCCATTTTTGGGGCTAGCAAGTCCTTAAGTCTAGAATAGGATTTACGGAGGTTGTATGTGAGACTTCTCCAAGTGCCCGATGGTGTGATTAAGTGACTAAAGTGGAATGGAAAATTTAATCACTTACATATGGACTCCATGCTATGGAGTAGAACACAAGGGAGAGGTCAAGTGGAAATGGAGACCACCAGACACGGTAACAAAGGAGGCTCGACGTGGTGATTTGGCACTAGATGCACTGCGGAGGCGATGACCACAGCAACCATGGTTGGAGGGCAGCAGTCACCATTAGGTGGAGAATTGCAAGATGACATAGTTGAGTGAACAGTGCTAAGGGTGACTTGTTTTTTGTATCAGTTGCTAAGGGACTTGGAGAAATGTACATATATGTTGCATCGAAATGAGAGAATTTTCACCTAGTGAATATTTTCTATGTAGGTAAAATTATACAACTACTCTAATAAGAGTTATAACTCAATTACCACCTACTTTTAAAAAGCGCTCCATTGAAAAAATAAACAAAGACACATGTTTGGGAGGGCTCATTATGCCAAAGTCAATTGAAACTCAATCAGCCTGCCCAAACAGGGAATACACATTTTAGTCATAGTAGCTAGGCTTCCCCTTTAGATTCGTTCATTCTATTCTACTGTCATCTCGCTCCTTTTTCCCTCTCTCCCACTTGTAGAAGTATATTGTGTGGAAAAACGATTGTGAAAAACAGGACACATGGCATTCCTTTATTGGTCCTAAAAGAATATTCTATGTGTAAACTTGGATATTCCCCATGTGAAATCAAATATTCCTCATATTTTACAATCTAATGGCCATTATGTGCCATGTAAATGGCACCTTACATGACCATCCATAACCATTCAACTATACCCATTTATCATCTCAAAATATTTCTGACTATGTCTTGAATTTTTTCCCTAATTCATAGTGCCTTTTTTAATTCTAATTGATGGGTTGAGTTTTCAATTCTGTGATCAAGTTTCCTTACATAATTTTTCCTTGATCCTAAAACTCTAAAACTCCGGGCTGAGAAGCTTAAATAGAGTGATTTATGCTATAGATTTCAATTTTCAAATAGCATTGAATGATTTGAGCATTTGGCAGCTGTATATCGAGTTACAACTAATTTATTAAGAATTCATAATTGATTGATATCTATGTTATGGCTTTGGTTTTGTTTCTATTATGGTTATCAACAATTATATTGGTGGTTTCAAGTTCTTATAACAATCTATAATCACCTAACACAACCCCTAAATATTCTAGATGATTTATCGTTATCACCTTTTCATTTTCTAGAGACCTTTAAGTGTAAGGAAATTTTTTTCCAACTAAACTCAAAACTAATCTAGCAATAGTAAAGCTCTTTAAAAAAGAATTGAATAATATAACCTATGCCTTTTGATGGTAAATCTAGTTAAATGATTTACCTCTTCTCCATTATCCATCCCACAACACACCATTTGTAAAACCATTATAACTAACATAAATCAAAATAGTGCTTTCATGAATATAAACAATAAAATCACACTTTATTATAAATCATTTCTCAAAGAAGAGAAGATAATTTATGTGTTTAATACTTTGGGTGAAAGAAGCAATGGGCTCAGGTGGAAACCATTGCCACAACTTTCATCTCTGACGAGCTTGGTATCTCAACAAAAGTAGCACTCATCCCTAATAACTCTTTTTTCTGACTCAACTTAACTAAACCTTAAGATTATATTTGCAGTACTTTCAGATAAATGTAATATAAGTTTATGAGAGAGCACAATAATGATTACTTGATTCAATAAATTAATCCCTACAATCTTGATTGGTTAATTTATAATCATGTATAGTAAGGATCCACTAGTGCTATGCTAAAAAAACTATAGACCAACCTATTTGCAACTTATAGCAAACTCATAGAGGTTTACTTTTACCCATAGTAATATGGTAATAACTCATAATAACCACTAATAGGTTACCATTAATTTTTGCTAACTCAAAATGTAACCTTAAGTTGTTAATGTGCTTCACCCATGAGCCTAAGTTGTCACAAATATGACTGCAGGTATTAAAAGTTACCTATCAGTGAATCCTTTTAAACATTCTTTTTTTACTGCCATGATGGCAAGAGGTCGGTATTGCTAGATCCTTTATTAGTCTCCACCTAAGTTAGTTAAAAAATTGGTCATTATATATATATTTATACTGAATAAATATAAGGTAGGAACACTCTTGTATATTTCTTGCTGAGCATATGTTGCAAATATGATTGCGGGTATCAAAAGTTGTTTGTCAGTTAGTCCTTTCAGATATTTTTTCCTTATTGCCATAACGGCAGAAGGTTAATATTGTTAGACCCTTTATTAATCTCTACTTAAGCTAGTTGAGAAATTGGTTATTATGTATGTACTTATGCCAAATAAACATAAAATAGGAACTTTTATGTGTTTCTTGCTAAGCATACTCAACTCAGTATGAGAAGTTTATATATTGGCTTGCACTTGCTAGTATTAGGAACCTCTGCAATATTAAGCTTGATCCCTCAATATTGCCAAATGATAGCTTACCGTGTCTACTAAACACCCTTGCTATCATGTCCCATGTGTTGGTCCTATTCGGTCCTAATTACTATTTATAGAAAGTGTCTACATTTGCTAATTTATTTTGGTATATCTATAAAATTTAAAGATCATATTGAACACAATGGTGTTGATTTCATATCTAAATTCACAATCTAACACAATTCCACATTTAATAAATTTCATGCTTGTTCTAGAGACTAACTCTTGGTATTAAAGGTGACAAGGGGTGAAAGTCCAAAGTGTGTGCTCTTCAGAAGAAGGGGGGGGGGGGGGGGGGCCAGGAAAAGGGTTAAGGGGGGGGGGGGGGGGCCAAAAAAAGGGGAAAGGGGCCCCAAAATTATAGAAAAAATCGGGGAACCCCCACCATTGTTTGACCAACTTGAGGCATAGTCTAGCGCTTGCTTACATGCATATCTTTATTTTGCTTCAAGTTTGGGTCTAAGCCCAAATTCCACACTATGCTAGCTAGTGGAGTACCCATATCCTCGCATTAGACCACCAGTATACTAAAATAGTGCCAAACTTTATTTAGCTCCATTTTACATGTTGGTTCTAACATTAGGATGTTAAATGCTCTAGGACTATTCCAAGTTGCTCTATGCTCCTAACCTTTCATTCCTTCGGTTGTACACTCAAAAGTCATTCTATGCTTTAGTTTCTTCACTCATTGGCTCCATACTTAAGAGTTTAACTTTATTCCTTCATTCAGTGGCCTAAGGCCTTAAAACTTGGGTTTTACTCCACTAACAATAAGTTGTAGCACTTGACAACTATGAAGCAACTAAGTAAAAGATGTAACTTAATTGATTGAATTAGTAGAAGTTAACTACCCAAAACTTCTTGTTTGGATAAAGTAGTTAGATATATCTCTTGGAGGGATAAATTGTTTATGTTGCAAATTAGTAAATTAATGTTAAAAAGGGAAATGCTCATTGTCAAAGAAGGCTATCATTGAGACATCTAAACACTTTAAAACACCAAAAAGTGGTGTTTAGTATCATAAGGGTATTAGATAAAGCATCATAAGGGTATTAAATAAAGCCTAAAGGACTAAATCCCTAGCGAATAATGGATAGAAAGTGCTATCCAATATCCAAG
Organism: Selaginella moellendorffii; assembly: GCF_000143415.4. Lineage (NCBI taxonomy): Eukaryota > Viridiplantae > Streptophyta > Lycopodiopsida > Selaginellales > Selaginellaceae > Selaginella > Selaginella moellendorffii. Next base: position 470,906 of record NW_003314300.1, on the reverse strand, counting down.
GTTGTAGAGACAGGAGAAATCTGTATGTCTAAATTGGAACAAGCTAAAAAGGATTTTAGCATGACTAACAATGGGCATAAAGAGGCCCATGTGTAGTTGTAGCATACGTGGTTTTTACCTTTTATCTTATGGTGATTACCATAGGATAACACCACGAAGCGAAACTTAAACCCTCTATATGCCATGTGTCATATGCTATGTGTCACATGCCACATGTCCATAGGATAGTGGTGTGGAACCCGAGGTTTAGGGCCTTGGGCCACTGAATGAAGGAACAATGCAAAACTCCCAAGCATGGAGCCAAGGAGTGATGGAACCAGACCACGGAGCAACTCTTGAGCATACAGCCCAAGGAGCAAAGGGACAGGAGCCCAGAGCAACTTAGAACAATCCTAGAGCAACCAATATCCCAATGCTAGGACTAGCACGCAAAACAGAGCCAAACAGAGTCTGGCACTATTTCAGCATTCCGGTGGCCTAATGCAAAGACATGGGTACTCCACCAGCTAGCATGGTGTGGAATTTGGGTTTAGACCTAAGCCAGATGCAGAACAAGGATAAGCACGCAAGCGGGAGTTAGACTATGCCTCAAGTTGGTTGGCCATGTCCAACCTACCCACTATCCCTACTATACATTTGGAACCACCCATAGCCCCCCCCCTTGAGGAACACACTCTTTGGGCCTTAGTATCAGGAGTTAGTCTCTAGGATAAGCTCGAAACTTACTAAATATAGAATAGTGCTAGATTGCGAATTTGGACACGAGACGAACACCATTGTGTTCAAGCCAATCTCTACATTCTGTAGATATGCCAAATGAGCAAATCTAGACACTTTCCATAAATAGCATTTGGGACCAAAATGAGACTAAAACAAAGGGCATGATAGCGAGGGTGTTTGGCAGACACGGTAAGCTATCATTCAGCGATATTGAGGGATTAATCTCAATACACGAGGGTTCTTATCAAGCTAGTGCAAGACAGAGCAAAAGAGAACTAAGAGCCAGGCTGAGTATGCTCAGCTAGAAACACATAAAAGTTCCTACCTTATGTCTATCTAGCTAAGTACAGATGCAAAGTTTAGTTTACTAACAATTGATCAAGAGGGACTAATAAAGGGTTTAGCAATACTGACCTCCTGCCGTCATGACAGAAAAAAAGAGTGTCTATAAGGATTGGCCGACAGGTAACTTTCGATACCCGAAGTCACATTTGCAACAGTAACAATATTAATCTTGGTGTGTGGGATTACACAGTGAACATATCCCGATTGAAGATCCACTCCCTAAGTTATTGAGTAGGTTTATCCATACGAATACTTTCTAAGGCATAGTAGAAAGTGCAAAACTACTCTTTTAGATGGGAGGAGAATAACTAAAGGGAAGGCATAAAGCCAAAAAGCAAGTAATACAGAGATAAAACCGAACTATAGAAATCGAAGGTTATAATCAAGGGTGGTTATACAAATTGGGAGTGGAGAGTTAAATGGGTGCTTTAATGTGTTGCTATTAACAACTGTGATGCTATGAAGAGTCTAAGGTATAAAATTATATGGCAATTAAAAAGCTTGTGAAAGGAGAGGCATTAGCAAGCTAAGGGACAGAGTCCCTTCAAGGTTCCCAAAGATAATTCTAGGTAAGTTGGTGCCTAAAAAGACAAGTATAAATAGTTTAAATTAAGTGTAAAATCAAAATGGTGCAGCAGAAGTGTGGACTTAAAGCTTGCCACAAGGCAAGGCTATCAAGATTGAGGAAGTAGTTCCTGAGTGTTTAAAGATATAACTTTGAACGAAAGTCAATGGTTAAAGACTTTCACGCATATGCATGAAACCATGTTATGCTAGTCAAGTGACTTGCTAAAGTGAGATTGGCAAGTTAGGGAAACAAAAAAACCCTACTTAAAGGAGTGACTTAGAAAAGGGTGGCTCATGGGGCCAAACATGGAGGAGTCCATGCATGATCACAGACTTGTCAAGTGAGAAGGCTTGGCAGTTGGGAGGAATTAAATTCCTTAGTTGTGATCCGTAGCACACTTTAAGTATAAGTTGATGCACCGGCGTGAGGAGTCATGCTCGACATCCTAAGTAATGTTGTTTGTAGATGCATATATGGAGGTTGGGTTCAAGTCCCAACCTTGTAGTGCTTGGGTTCGAGTCCCAACTCACTAGGGCATGGTAATGGTTTGGAATATGAGGACATTCATTTTTCAATGGTCATGGACTCTTAGTAAGGAGATTGACTTGGGCACACCACCAAGTAGGGGATGCCCTAGAGTTATGATGTATGGTTAGATTGCTTAGTGTGAAAGCTCAATATATCTAATTTGAACACTTTGATGCAAGTGGCACCAAGGACATAGTGAATGAAATAGGGACACCCAGTCTTAATTGCTATGGACCCTTGGTCAGAAGGGCTAGCTTGGGTGCACTGCCAAGTGTGGGGGATGCCCTTAGGGTCATGGTCAACAAGTTAAAGGTTTGAAAGACCTAATACCAATTGGCAAACCTGTTAAAGTGTTAAGGTTAGATCACTAGGTGGTTTTATAGCTAAAACAAAGACAAAGTACTTGTGAGGTTAAACAATAAAATTCTTAATTCAAAGTCGAAGTATTGATTTGAACTATTGATAATAGTGCTGGCTTAGTCAAAATAACCAAATGGGAAAAACACTTGAGGGAAATGAACTACAACAATGCAATGGTATTGCGAATCTAAGAAAAAGACTCATGGGTGGGTTGTTATGTTGGGCCATGCATAAAGCTCATAGCAGAAAATGCTAGAAAGACTTATTAGGGGTGAACACCCTCTGGACTTGGCAAAGAAAAGCCTTTGCTATGGAATCAAAAGAATACTTCAAGGATGGAGGTAGTGATCCTATGTTTTTTGTTGCAACAATCAAAGGATAGGAGCAAAAGACTAGGGGCCAAGAATGGGCCATGGAAATCATTAAAAGGAATCCAAATAGAAAAGTTAGGTGAGGAATACTCATGTGTTTAGTGTTAATGAATTATGGAAAATGAAATATATTTCCAATGATGGATTCCTAAATGCTCTAATTTAGCAAAGCGAAAGTTCCAAGGGAGGGAGCGGCAAGGTAGCCAAATGATAGGGCCATAGACAGCTCTAGCACAAATTATGGAAAAATGGAACTTAGTGCTTAGAGTAGCATGAAATAAAAGAAAGGATGATGGTGTGCTCAAGTAAAGAACTTCCTAGGATGAGGAAGTTGAGTTTGCACAACACGTGCAATGTAAGATGTCGGAGACATCTAAGAAATTGATTTTGAGAAGTCAAAATTAAAAGTTTCAAAGTGCGATGGTTATGGTGATAGAGGTCGAGGCTACTCCTGAATGAGTAGTTAAATTGAAAAAGAGACATATCTCTAACGTATTTAGCATGAACTAAACGAACAAAAAGGGAAGGACCACCATAAGTGGTCTAATGAGTCTCTAAGTTGGAGAGATTATATTTCTTAGAGGATGGACAAAGCATGATCAACCTTCAGTGTCAAACCATTGATGAATATTAGTTAAGTGCCAAAGATGGAAAGGGTAATACATGCTAGTGTTACTTTATAAAATGGTTTATTGTTTGATGAGGATATCGAACTTCGTCTATGGGTGGTGGAGTTGTGAGATACAAATCCCAAAGCCCCAAAATTGGAGGTAAAGGGTGCTATATGGTAATGGCCAAAGTGAAAGCCAAACAAGAGTAACACATTTAAACTAAAAGCTTCAATTTGGACAGTTGAGAGTGGGAGTGGAACTCCTAATGAAGTGCTTGAAGAGATGGACTTGAGATGGAGCTTGAGATGGAGCCGACATAGAGTCCGAGATGGAGTCTGAGATGGACACGAAATGGATTTCGAGATGGAACCGAGACCGAGACCAAGACCAAGACTAAGTCCAAGTCCAAGTCTGAAACTAAGACTGAGACCGAGTCCGAGTCCAAATACTAGTACAAGCTATTGGGTGAAAGCCCAAAGCAATCATCCCCTAAGGAGGGGGGGGCTGCATGGGGTTCCAAAAGTATAGTAGGGGGTTGAACCCTAGTGGAGCCAATCTGGCCAAGAAAGGCTAATGTGACCTAGGAAGACTATGCCCACGTGCTGAGTGATAATATGTTTACTAAGGAGTCCAAAGTTAGAGTGAATACGGATAGACAAGTGGGGTAGCTTGATGAAGTGTTCAAGAGCCGACTCTAGTTCCCCTAGGAGATCAAATGGTTGATGCTCCTAGTCCAAGCATGGGTAGCACTACTTACTTGAATAACTTGATGTGGCTCAACAAAACCTTGCTCTAGCCCTATGGCTAGAGCACCCAAATACGAAAAGTGGGGGGAGTACCTATGAGGCTCGCATAGGGCCACGGTATTTTGAAATGTTGTCCCAAAGTCCCAGATTGTGGAAAGGAAGAGGGGCAATCCTCTAGTGTAGTGACCAAGGATATGGTCACATAGTGAGGAAGTCCCAAAAGATAGTGGAACTTAGTGGTTGGGCCAGTGAACCTTGACATAATGGCAATGTTGGCAAACACGGCCATGGACATAAAGGGACTTGGTAGGGATTGAAAAAAGGATATTGGGGAATATTGTTCTCCATGTCTGCAGGTATCCTAAGGATACTAAGGAGTGGATCTGGGATGACCACTCATGGACAGATGGCCTAGTCTTTGAGAGACAGGACTATGATGTAGATGGTGTTCAACCACTAGTATGGCAAAGGTGAATGGGCATAGCCTTAGCGTAACAGGTTGATATGTCAATGGTATTTTTGGGGGTTGGTCATGGGATCGGACATGTGGAGCACTTTGACCAACGAGACACACACTTTGGGCTTTCACCCCACGACCTGTATTAGTATCCAGACTTGGTCTCAGGCTTGATCTCGAACTCGAACTCAATCTCGGACTCAATCTCGGACCTAACCTCAAACTTGAACTCAATCTCGGACTCAATCTCGGACCCAACCTGGAACTCTATCTTGGACTCGGTCTCCGACTCGGTCTTGCACCCAATCTCGGATCTCGGATTCGGTCTCGATCTCAGTCTCAGACTAGGTCTCGAAATTGGTCTTGGACTCAATCTCAAACTCAGTTTCAAACTCGGTCTCAGAGTCAGTCTTAGACTCAATCTTGGACTCGGTCTCATCTGATGAACTCTTTATTATTTTGGTTATGTTTTCAAGGATCCTTTAACCTTCGACATCTCAAGGAGTTGGTTCCTTACAACTCCACCACCCATAAAAAAAGTTTGATACCCATATCGAGCGTCCCTTTTTAATCTTATGACTTGTTAACCATATCTCCAGGGACATCCCCCCACTTAGCAGTGTGCCAAAGTTAGCATCCCTAGCCAAGAGCCCATGATAACAAAGTATAGGTGTCCCTATACCCCTCACCTCACCATACCCTAGTATGGGGTTGGGACTTGAACCTAGCATTGCTTTACTAGAGGGTTGGGAGTCAAACCCAACCTCTATAAAATATGTTTACAGATTTGACATCTTTGTAGGGAGTTAGGTGTAGTTCCTTATGCCTAATTGACCTAGCTAATCCATGCTAATTAGCTTACCTTTGGCATGCCTTTGGGTCCTAACATATGACATTGCTTAATTTCTTGAATAGATTCTTTAATTGAATTTTGCATAAGTACATAAAGTTCTAGCTTGCAAAAATTCCTCTACTAGATCTCGCACATTTGTTAAGTTCTCCTCCAGTTCCTATATTGCTTCACAATGTGGAAATCCTTTCCACTTCACATGAAACTCCCTCACCTCGTGTCTTTCTCGCTTGCTTTTGTGCTTTTTGAGAATAGCCTCGACTTTGTATTCTTCCTCCCCTTGGATAACCTCAGGTAAAAGTTTTACTTGGTCCTTGCGAAGCGAATCCTCAAAGTACAGCTTAAGTAAGTTTATGTGGAACACAGGGTGCATCTTCCCCATCTCCCAAGGAAGTCAAAGGTGGTAAGCCACCTTACCAATTCGAGCCTTAATTTCATAAGGCCCTGTGAACCTGCTTAAGGAACTCAAGATCAGTTCATTTCCAAAAATACATGCATTTGACCTTTGGGTCAACTTTTGGCTAATCCTACTTGGGAACCTTAGGTTCTTAGTGTTTAGCCACACCTTATCCCCAAGTTGGAACTCTACATCCCAGTGCTTTTGGTTCGTGTATTTAGTTTGTGTAAGCAATCAAAGAAAATGACTTGAGAGACGATCCATAAATATTCAAATATAAAGAGAAAGAGCTTATGAATAAAAGTGCACCCGTTTTTCCAATTGGTTAAGGGTCTTGGGATAGTTGGGGTTAAGCGTCCTTAGGTTTATATAGTACTAGGCTAGATGACCTCCCAAGAAGTCCAAATTCAAAGCTTACATTTGGTATCAGAGGGGCTCGGGTCTAACTTTATTTGTTGGTTAGGGGAATCACACCACATGTTAATTGACATTTGGCAAGGGTCTAGTATGCTCCAGCTGGGTTTGACTCGAGGGGTAAGGTGTCAAGAGAGCAAGGCTCTTATTGGCAAGGGTCTAGTATGCTCCAGTTGGGTTTGACTCGAGGGGTAAGGTGTCAAGAGAGCAGGGCTCTTAAGAGAGTTGCGACTCTAAGCTTCCATTCACACCCTCGCTGAGTTTGACTCAAGGGGTAGGGTGTCAGGAGAGCAAGGCTCTTGGGAGAGTTGCGACTCTAAACTTCTGTTCACGAGGGTGTGAACTTGTAGGGAAGCGTGGTGGATTGTAAATAACCAAAGAGAATAACTTAAAAGATGATCTATAAAGGTTCAAATATAGAGGGAAAGGGCATATGAATGAGAGTGCACCCCCTTTTTCCAATTGGTTAAAGATCTTGGGATAGTTGGGGTTAAGCATCCTTGGGTTTGCCAAGAAGTCCAAATTTAAGAGCTTACAGTTTGCCTTTGTTGAGCCCATTCCAAGGAATCCCTTATTAGATTTCAAATGTTGAGTCTTTCTGCCATGAATGCGTCCAAGTGGTAGATAACTCTTTATAATACTCAGCCATGCCAAGTTCCATAAGACCATCAATAACTCACCCATTGATGACTTCCTATGGACTCACCCCAATACTCGAATGTGGTGAGTTGTTAAAATACATTTTCGCAAGTCTCAAATGACTTACCCAATCAGTTTAGTCTCTAGAGACATAGCATCACAAATAATCCTCTAGCTGCCTATTCACCCTTTCTGTTTATCTATTTGTCAAGAAGTGTTAGTGCCATCAAACTTGACTTAATACCCAATACCTATCTATGGGTGATAGACTGTGTTGAATGTCAACTTAGTGTAATATTGTTATAGAAGAGTTCTTTAGAACCTATTAGTGAAAATCTTATCTTAATTTGAAATGATCTCTTCTAGCCTTCCCCGCACTCAAACCACTTGTTTGAAGAACAGCTTTGCCACAACTTCCGCATCCACTTTCGCTATGGTGGGTATGAAATGTGCCATCTTCAAAAACTGGTCCACCACCACGAATATCACATCAAACCCGTCACTTGGGGGGAGTCTCGTGATGAAGTCTATCGTAAAATATTTCCACAAATGATATGGAATTGGGAGGTTTTGTAACAAGCTCCCACTAGCCTTAGTCATAGTTTTGACCTACTAACATATTGGATATGTCTTTACATAGTCTTAAATGTCTTTAGCCATGTCTGGCCAGTGGTATTTCCTCTTGAGTAAGCCTATCGTTTTGGGCACTCTGCCGTGTCCTGCAAAAGGTCCATTATGACACTCTTCTAAGACCACCTTCCTTAGTTCCCCTTTTGGAACATACACCCTTATTTGTTTATAATAAATGAGTCTATTACGTTCTGCATAACTTGTTTTCTCTTCCATTGGCAGCTCACCTCTTTAGTGAGCATCACGCGCCTCTTGGTTCTTTAGCAACACTTTTTGTGCTAGACCATCATTCTCATATGTTGTCCGTACATCATTCCAAAAAGTTATTATTATGCTAGATATTGCCAACTTCAAGTTTGCCTTTCAACTTAAAACATTTGCCACAATGTTGCTCTTCCCAAGTTTATACAGAATCTCACAATTGAACTTGGTCAAAACCACCCTTGTTTTCCTTTTAGGTCGGTCTACGACAAGAAGTGTTTTGTTGCCACATTATCTATATAAACTTTGAAGTGCCTCCCAAGGTAGTGTTGCCACTCCTTGAGCGCCTTGACCACCGCAAATAATTCCTTCTTGTGGGCAAGCCACTTTTGCTAAGCTTTATCCAACTTCTTTGAAAAGAATGCCACTAGATGGTTGTCTTGCTTCAAAATTGCACTCAATGCAAAGTTTGAAGCATTTATTTCTACCTCGAAGTCTTTACCAAATTCTGATAACACGGGAGTTTTCTTTAACTTCCCTTTGAGGTGGACAAATGCCACATCTATTATCTAGACCATCTTCCTTTTTCTCATTTGGTCCATTAAAGGCAGAGCTACTCTCGAATAGTGTTTGATAAACTTTTGGTAGTAGTTGCATAACCCCAAAAACGCCCTCAACTCGTGTATATTCAAGTCACTCCCATTCCTAGATCGCTTGGACCTTCTCAGGGTCCACCTTGAGCCAGTCCTTGCCCACCATATGCCTGAGAAATTTTACCTTTTGTTGAGTAAAGTCACATTTACTCTCTTTAGCATACAACTTGTGTTCCTTTAATTTCTCAAACACCTTCGTCAAGTGTTTGGCATGCTCCTTATAGCACATGTGATCATGGGATGAGATTTGGATATACTGTCACTGTGGATCCTTGGAACTTCTTTGAGGGATAAATGAGGGTAAAATAGCCACTAAAGGCTCTCTCATTAAACAATTGTCCTTTTTCCAGTTAGCTTAAGGGGAGAGACATAAAGTGTGCTATATGTGGTATCAGAGCAAATTGTACGGCCTATTGATTAGTGGCTACTTAAAAAATATAATATACCCTTGAGCAAACTATATTCTTACCCCTAAATTTGAAATCAAATGTATTGGGCATCCATACATACATCCTTCCTTTTGTGGAGCATCCCAGATGAAAGTATCGACTGTTGGACTGCGGTACAGGTGAATGACTAATTGTCTCACATGGAATAGCTAGTTTACACAATGGAAGGATTGGTAGATTCAGTATGGAAATGGATGTGCTGGTTCCCCTTGGCTCAGTAGGGGTTGTTAATCAATAGTCAATGAAGACATTGACATCTCTAAAGAGGTGGTGAGTGTAGCGCATATGATTATGGGATGAAATTTGGATATACTATCACTGTGCCCCTTTTTCAGTTGGTTTAAGGGGAGAGAGATAAGGTGCACTACACTCCTCTAACGTCTCGCTATAGATCAGGATGTCGTCAATATAGATGACCACAAAGTGATTTAGATAAGGTACAAAAATATGGTTCATTAGTGCCAAAAACATTGTTAGTGCATTGCACAGCCCAAAGGGCATCACTAGAAACTCAAAGCTCCCATACTTTATCCGATAGGTTGTCTTCTTAACATCTTCCTCTGCTACCCGGATCTTGTAATATCTTGACCTTAGGTCAATCCTCGAGAAGTATTTCACCTTTCCCAACCTATTAAATAAGTCCTTAATCCCTGGTAAAGGGTACTTATTCTTCTTTGTATATTTGTTGAGCAATCGGTAGTCTATGCAAATGCGCATAGATCCATCTTTCTTTTCCACAAATAACACTAGCGCTTCATACGGCAACTTACTCAACCTAATATACCCTTTATCCACCAACTCTTCAAGTTAACTCTTAAGCTCCTCTAGTTCCTTTTCATTTAAACGATAAAGGGAACGAACCACTGCCTTAGCACCCTCAACCAACTCGATTTTATATTCTATTAGTCGTGTGGGAGTTAACCCCGTTGGTAACTCCTCTAGCATGGTATCTTGAAATTGATCTAACACCTACTGGATCACTAAAAGTGCTTCTTTTGTTCCCGTCTTTTTGTCACTCTTTACCGAGAGTAAGCACAAAAATGCTACCTTAGTTCCTTTAATGAGTTGTCCTTTTGTAGACACTAGGTTCAACCAAGAGTCTTTAGCCTTACATTGCCCTACCTTTAGATTTTGGGCCTCCACCCTAGATTGTTCTTGTTAGGAATCCCCGAATTCTTGCCACATACCTGACTCTCGCCGAATTCCTGACCCGCAGACCACATTGCTGACTCTTGAGACACTTCCCTATTCCTAACTCTTTGATTTCTTGTACAATTCCTGATTCTTGAACCACATTCCTAATGATGATGTGGCACTTCCTCGACCTTAGCTATATTTAGGCCGTCCTCAATCCAAGAATGGTAGAGCTTCATCAACCTATAGTATACATAGGCTAGCCTTGTTCCATTTCTCCACAATCTGAATTAATGCTAGCCTAAGGCTTTTTCTTCATCTCCACTAGCTTTTCTCTATGTCTTTTGCATTTTTCAGTCCTGATCTTGATGGGGTCTTGACAATTTGATTCAGATTGTGCTTTTTGCTTTTTCTTTAGCTCGTTTTGATTGTTTAATTGCTTTTACATTTGTCCCCCTTTTCTTTCTTCTTTGCCGATGGAGTCTCCAAGCCATCCTGATTCCTTCGCTGAAGTCCTTGCAAAAATCCAGTCTGAGAATACCGAGCTGAATGCGGCCCTTCTTCACATGCAATAGGAGCTTGCTTCACTTTCGGCTCAAGGATCAAGTAGAGTTCTTGAACCGAAGGTGAGTTTCCCGGCGAAGTTCTCAGACAAGCATTCAGAGCTTTGCAGATTCCTGAACCAGATGGAGTTGATCTTCGCACTTCAACATCGGCGGTACCCCCCTCCCGAGTCTCAAATCGGCGCGATCAGGATGTTGCTCGAAGGTGCAACTTTGTCATGGTTTTCTCCTCTCTTGGAGAAGAGCATGAAAGGGGTCGTGGTTCTGGAGCTGATGGATCTTTAGTTGTCCAAAGAGAAGCTCGAAGCATGTTTTGGTGAGACAGATCGAGTTCGGGCTGCCACCACAAAGATGAAACGTCTCTCTCAGGGGTCTCATCTTGCCTCAATCTATGCCGTGGAGTTCCAACTCCTTGCCTTGGACCTTAGTGGGATGAGCGGGCCCTGATTGATCAATTTCTTTTCGGCCTCAACAACAGTGTCAAGGATTTGTTGCTCACCATGGAGGATCCCATGGATCTGTCGGATACCATCAACAAAGTTGTTCAATGCAACAATCGTCTCTTTTAATGTCGTCAGGAAAGTTGCCGTGTTGCCGTTTTCCTGTCCCAGACTCAAGAATCCTAGCTCGAGTCTTTGGGGCATACTCCTGAACCAACTACTCTAGTCTTGATAGATATTTTTGGTACTCTCTGACTCATCAGAGGGAAGTTGAGTCCTATTGAGAAGCAATGTCAAGTATCTCAGAATCTTTGCCTTTACTGTGCTGATCCTAATCACAAAGCAGCTGTGTGTCCCAAGAAGCCTCCCCGACTGCTCGAGTTCACTCTGCCTCAAGATCCACCTTTGTTGTAGTCGGGAAATGACCCTGTCCAAACAGAGTAGGAGCTATCTGTTTGGACTCCCCGAATAAAAATCACTTTTCTTCTTTATCAAACGTCTCACCACCTTTCATCAAACGCACCACCAATTCCCGCAACTTCCGCATCCCATGTCTCCTTTCTTTCACCGGAAAATAAGGACTCAAGGCTCTTGCGCTACTGAACTCGGGCGCAACTTCCTGCTTCATGGATACGGACTTTGCTGCCTGACATTACATTCCTCTTTCTCCTACCATATGGGATCTGAGGGTTGAAGGCATCGGCAAGCATTTTGTGTCTCCATCTTCTAGACTTAGGGAAATGTTGTCCGTTCGAGTACACATTGGGTCCACCATCACCGATATTGCCTTCAACATCATCAACAGCAATTCCTCCTTTGTGGTGCTCGACCTTCCTTGGTTCCAACTACACCAGCCTTAGATCTGTTGGAAGGAATTACAGCTCGTCTCTCCCACGTCACCATCTCCCACGTCTTCCCCTGCTGTTATCGAGTTCAAATCAGGAAAAGTTCCCTAAACTCAAATCAAGGTTCTGTTCCTGACTCTACGAAATTTTCACCCTCTTTGCTCCCTATCCCTCAATCTTCTTTTCCCTCTCTTCCATTTTACACTGGATAGTATCCTCGTCCCATCATTCCATTCAGTTGTATGCCTCCTCTTATCTCCACACTCACTATAAAAGAACTCCTTCACGAAGAACCAATTTTCCTTTTTGCTTTGCATGTTTCTCCTGTCAGTCTTTCTAAGAAGTATCATCATTTTGGGGATGTGTTTGACAAGAAAAAAGCTAATGTACTGCCTATTCATCAGCCTTATGACTGTCCTATTGATTTACAGAAAGGAGTGTCACCTCCATGGGGGCCTATCTACGGGTTATCCCCGTCCGAGCTTAAGGCCCTCAAAGAGTACGTGGACAAGAACCTTGCATCAGGGTACATTCAGCATTTGCAGTCCCTGGCTAGAGTGCCTGTCTTCTTTGTCAAGAAGAAGGATGGGAGTTTGCGGCTAGTCATCGACTACTAAGGTTTGAACAAGGTGACTATTTAGAACCATTATCCGTTGCCCCTGATCTTAGACCTGTTGGAATGCCTCGGCAGTGCCCGCTTCTTCACCAAGATCGACCTCCGTGGAGCATACAATCTGATCCGGATCCGGCTTGGTGATGAATGGAAGACTGTGTTCCAAACCTGCTATGGCCACTTTGAGTACATTGTCATGCCGTTTGACTTGACAAATGCTCCAGTAGTTTTCTAACATATGGCAAACGACGTCTTTCGGGAGTTTCTTGATCAGATGGTGATTGTCTACTTTGATGACATCCTCATCTACTAAAAAACTCAGGAGGAGCACGACGAGCATGTGCGCAAGGTGCCAACGAAGCTGCGAGAACACAGCCTATACGCAAAGCTTGAGAAATGTTCCTTCAATCAGAAGTCTATGGAGTTCCTTGGGTACATTGTCACTCCTGAGGGTATCATGATGGATCCTGCCAAAGTCAAGACTATTCTCGAATGGAAGCCTCCACAATCAATGTTGGACGTTTAGGTTTACCTTGGCTTCACCAACTTCTACCGCAAATTCATTGATCACTACTCCGACATTGTCCTTCCTCTTATGCATCTCAGTCGCAAAGATGTTCCCTTCTCTTGGTCTGCTGCTGCTCAGCAGGCCTTCAACACACTCAAGGCAGCCTTTAGTTCTGCTCCCGTCTTGATCCATGTTGATCCCTCACAACCTTTCTTTATCGAGGCGGACGCCTCTAACTTTGCCATCGATGTTGTGCTGTCTCAACTCGGAGCGGATCAGGAATTTAATCCGGTTGCTTTCCATTCTCAAAAATTCTAGCCTACGGAGATTAATTATGAAATCCATGACAAGGAGCTCCCTGCCATCATGGATTCCTTTGGAGAGTGGTGTCGTTTCTTGGAGGGGGCAAGCCATCAAACAATGGTTTGGACGGATCACAAAAATCTCAAGTACATTGCCACTTCTCGAGTTTTGAGCTATCGTCAGACAAGGTGGGCACAATTCCTGAGTTGGTTTGACTTTGTTATCAAGTACAGACCTAGAAAGCTTCAGGGCCTTCCTGATGCTCTTTCAAGACACTCCTATCTCAGTCTCAAGCCTGGTAATCCTGCCTTTGATCAATAGGATCAGGTTATCCTCGGTCCTGATCGGCTTCAAGTTATGGCAATTTCCCTGGCCCCTCAGGACTCATCCTTGATGGACGCGATCAGAAATGATCTTCAATCTGACGACCTCGCCAGCAACATTTTCCTCCATCTTCAGGTTGGACACCCAGTGACTCCCGACTGCCGGCGATTTGACGAGTTTGAGTTCTTAGATGGCTTGTTATACCGTGGGGAGTAGCTTTACGTTCCTGAAGGTGATGCTCGAAGGTTGGTCCTGATGGCATGCCATGATAGCCCAACTACTGGTCATTTCGGCATTGTGAAAACCTATGAACTGGTTGCATGGGACTTTTAGTGGCCTCACATAGACAACTACATCAAGCTTTTGTTACCTCCTGTGACACTTGCGCCTAGAATAAGGTATCTCGCCACCTTCCTTCAGGTTTGCTTCGTTCCTTCCCGGTCCCTTCAGATCCTTGGGAATCTCCATGGATTTCTTGAGTGATCTTCTGAGTTATGGAGGCTTTAACAGAATTTTAGTCGTGGTGGATCACTTCATAAAGATGGTGCATTTCCTATTGTGTAGCAAGGAGTTTTCGGGCGAGGATATGGCAAAACTGGTATTTAGAGAAATTTTTAGACTTCATGGGATTTCTGCAGATGTGGTTTCAGATTGGGGACCTTAGTTCATCTCTCATTTCTGGCAATGGTTCTTACAGCTGCTTGGAGTGAAGGCCAACCTCTCTTTTATCATCCTCAAACTAATGGACAATCCGAGTGAACGATTCAGACGTTGGAACAATTCCTGAGGTGCTTCATCAACTATCATTAGGATGACTGATTCGATATCCTTCCCCTTGCTGAGTTCTCCTATAACAACTCCATTTACTCTTCCCTTCGAGTTTCCCCCTTCTTTACAAACTCTAGCCGAAATCCCTGATTCAATCTCTCACTTCCTTCTCCATCTGAATCCTCTTGTTCAAATCCCCACTCTAAGGCATTTGTCTCCAACCTCTAGGAAATCCACAACTCCATCTCCTTCCACCTCCATCATGCTCAGGAATCTCACAAAACATTTGCTAATGTCCATCATCAGGATTGTCCCCCTTACAATATCAGGGATAAAGTCTGGCTCCTCAGGCGAAATATCTCCACCACCAGGCCATGTCCCAAACTCAATTTCAAACACCTCGGTCCTTTCCCTATCACTGCCATCATTAATCATGTCATTTATTGCCTTGCGCTTCCCTCTTCATATCAAATTCACCCTGTTTTTCACTCCTCTCTCCTTGAGCCTTATATTCCTAGTCCTATTCCAAATCGGGTCATTCCTCTACCTCCACTAGTGCAGCTTAAGGATGGGTCTGAGTATGAGGTTCAGAACATCCTTGATTCCAAGATCTCACGGTCTAAACTCTACTATCTGTTAGACTGGAAGGGTTACGAACCTGAGGAATGCACTTAGGAACCTGCGGACAACCTAATTCATTCTCCTAACCTTGTTCAAGACTTCCATCACCGCTATCCTTCTCATCCAGTCCTCATTCTTTTCATTCTCCATCTTCTGTCCCTCGACGCCGATCGCATCCTCCTCTTCGTTCTCATTCACGTCCTCGTTCCACTCGTTCTTGAGGAGGGGGTGCTATCAAGAATCCCCCAATTCTTGCCATATTCCTGACTCTCGCTGGATTCCTGACCCGCAGACCACATTCTTGACTCTCAAGACACTTTTCTATTCCTAACTCTCTGATTTCCCATACGATTCCTAATTCTCGAACCACATTCCTGATGATGATGTGGTGCCTCCTCGACCTCAGCTATATTTAGGCTGTCCTCGATCCAAGAGTGGTGGAGCTTCATCAACCTATAGTATATATAGGTTAGCCTTGTTCCATTTCTCCACAATTTGAATCAACACCAGTCTAAGGCTTATTTTTCGTCTCCACTAGCTTTTCTTTTTGTCTTTTGCATTTTCCAATCCTGATCTTATTGGGGGTCTTGACAGTTCTCCCTGGGCATTCACCAGTACCACAAGGTTCCTACCTTGTCCATGCAGAGCTACCATAAACCGATTGAACTAATTCATCATAAAGATCACATCAAATCTCACCATGTCCAACACAGTGAAATCCATGTTTACTTTTCATGTCTCTACTTCAACTCTTGCTTATCTAAGTACCTCATCAGTGCTTTGGCTACCTTGAACAAACTCTATAGTCCTTGGTTCACCTAGCCACTACACTGTTAATTTGGTTTGCCGGACTTTATCTACAGCTATAAAATTATTCGAAGCACCCGTATCAATAAGGATTTTAACAAAATTACTTCTGAACTTCCCTCAGAGGGTTAGTAAATGTTGCAAATGACTCTTTACCAAAGTTCCTCGTGTAATGAGTAACTTTGAGCTAAAGACTAAATCACGTATCTTAGTTTGGTTTTCACTTGACTTAATGGCCATATTGACTCTAACCTTCTTTAGGTAGGGACATTCTCTCGAAAAGTGTCATGCTTCACCGCTGTTGAAGCATATATTGTTTCCCACATTACTAACCAACTTAACCTTTTTATCTATGGGTTTGTCCCTTTTCACTTAACTCCCCCACGTACTTGCTCGCTAGCCACCGGATCTGCCTTTCCAAAAGCCTGAGGACTCATTCTTAAAGAAACTCTTCTTAAATTTCCTTTTGTCATATGTCCCCTTTGGTTTGGCTCCTTTGCTGAACATGGACCCCAACCCTGTTATTCCCCTTTTGCAAGTTATCATTGAAATGCACCTTAATAGCTGCATCCAATACTTCCTTGTAGTTGGTCACGTTCCAATGCATCACCTCGCCACGAGTCCAGGTTTACAAGCTTGATATGAAGGCATGGAATGCATCCATATCACCCATATCCATAACAAGTATCCTCTTTGCCATAAACGCATTCACATACTCTTGAATGGTTTTGTGTAAACTCCTGAGTTTGGACTTCCCGGGAGGTCACCCAGCCCAGTACTATTCAAACCCAAGGACGCTTAACTCCAATTATCCCAAGACCCTTAACCAATTGGAAAAGGGGGTGCACTCTTGTTCATGGGCCCTTTCCCTCTATATTTGAACCCCATGGATCGTCTCTCGAGTCGTTCCCTTTGGTTGCTTACATTTTGGTCTTCTTTAACCTACTTAGCTCATCCCTTAAGTGCAGAGTAGCATTTGGAGGAACGTAAGTTACATGGATCCTTACCTTCATCATTTCCCAAGTGCCCACTTCTCTGAGCTCGGTAACTACAACACTTGGAATAATCTTCCATATCATAAAACAAATCCTCCACCACTTTATAATCATTCACTCCCTTGAAGACCGGTGGGGGCTCTATCACCACCTGAGTCCATGCTCACTCCCACCTAAGGCTTTTCAACCCTAGTCTCAACCTCAAGTCAGTTTGGAAGCACCACTAAAAAGTTCCTTCAAGATTTATTCCTAGACCTTATCCCTACTATACTTTTGGAACCCCTCGCAACCCCCCCCCCCCCA